>NC_086445.1:1038216690-1038516690 GCF_028390025.1 Pseudophryne corroboree
TCCCGCTCTCCATTATATCACTCCCCGTGCTGACTATCCCCTCCCCCCATTATATCACTCCCAGTACTGACTATCCCCCCCCCCCCATTATATCACTCTCAGTGCTGACTATCCCCCCCCATTATATCATTCCCAGTGCTTACTATCGCCCCCCCCCCATTATATCACTCCCAGTGCTAACTATCCCCCCCCATTACATCACTCCCAGTGCTGACTATCCCCCCTATTATATCACTCCCAGTGCTGAGTATCCCCCCCCCACCTTATATCACTCCCAGTGCTGAATATTCCCCTCTCCATTATATCACTCCCAGTGCTGACTATCCCCCCCCCCATTATATCACTTTCAGTGCTGACTATCCCCCCCATTATATCACTCCCAGTGCTGACTATCCACCCCCCCATTATATCATTCCCAGTGCTGACTACCCCCTCCATTATCTCACTCCCAGTGCTGACTATCACCCCCCCCCCCTCCATTATATCACTCCCAGTGCTGTGGATCCCCCCATTTATATCACTCCCAGTGCTGAATATCCCCCCCCCCCTCTCCATTATATCACTCCCAGTGCTGACTACACCCCCATTATATCACTCCTAGTGTGGGTATTTCCCCCCATTATATCACTCCCAGTGCGGACTATCCCCCCCATTATATCACTCCCAGTGCTGAGTATCCCTCCATTATATCACCACCAGTGCTGACTATCACCCCCCCCCATTATATCACTCCCAGTGCTGAGTATCCCCCCCCTCCATTATATCACTCCCAGTGCTGAGTATCCCCCCCTCCATTATATCACTCCAGTGATGAGTATCCCCCCTCCCATTATATCACTCCCGGTGCTGACTATCCCCTCCCATTATATTACTCCCAGTGCTGACTATCTCCCCCCCCCCCCCCCAATATATCACTCCCAGTGCTGGGTATCCCCCCTCCATTATATCACTTCCAGTGCTGAGTATCCCCCCCATTATATCACTCCCAGTGTTTAGTATTCCCCCATTATACCAGTGCTGACTATCACCCCTCCCCCCCCCCCCCATTATATCACTCCCAGTGCTGAGTATCCCCCCATTATATCACTCCCAGTGCTGAGTATCCCCCCTCCATTATATCACTCCCAGTGCTGAGTATCCCCCCCCCCCCCATTATATCACTCCAAGTGCTGAGTATCCCCCCATTATATCACTCCCAGTGCTGAGTATCCCCCCTCCATTATATCACTCCCAGTGCTGAGTATCCCCCCTCCATTATATCACTCCCAGTGCTGAGTATCTCCCCCCCCCCCCATTATATCACTCCCAGTGCTGACTATCCCCCCCACCCCCATTATATCACTCCCAGTGCTGACTATCCCCCCCCCCACCCCCATTATATCACTCTCAGTGCTGACTATGGGCCTAATTCAGACCTGATCGCTCACTAGGGCTCTTTTGCAGCGCTGCGATCAGATAGTCGCCGCCCATAGGGGAGTGTATTTTCTCTTTGCAAGTGTGCGAACGCATGTGCAGCCGAGCAGTACAAAAAACCTTTGTGCAGTTTCTGAGTTGCTCAGAGCTTACTCAGCCGCTGCGATCACTTCACCCTGTTCGGGGCTGGAATTGACGTCAGACACCCGCCCTGCAAACGCTTGGACATGCCTGCATTTTTCCAACCACTCCCAGAAAATGGTCAGTTGACACCCACAAACGCCCTCTTCTCGTCAATCTCCTTGCGATTGGCTGTGCAAATCGATTCTTCGTAAAACCCATCGCACAGCAACGATCCGCTTTGTACCCATGTGACGTGCCTGCGCATTGCGGTGCATACGCATGCGCAGTTCTGACCTGATCGCAGCGAGAAAAAAACTAGCGTGCGATCAGGTCTGAATGACCCATCAATATCCCCCTCCACTATATCAACAGCTGAGATACAGATCTTTCATACCACTCATTTTTTTTGCTTATTCGCTGAGACAAGGTTCGATGCACAGACGAGGTACGATGCATAGTGCATTGTTAGATAGGGTGAGTATAAGCGCTTGTCTGAGCATTTACTGAACTTACATTACTTTATTCCCCTTTTATCCCGGTGCATTTTTCATTTTGCCATCAGCTCCTGCACCTGTCCCTCTGGCGGGATGCAGTTGGCTTCCGGACGGGCGGGATCTTGGCGGTTGATATACCGACGCCAGGTTCCCGAAGGACGGCGCTAGCCCTGCGTCTAAATACCGACAGCTGAAATCCCGAACGTCCATCCAGCGGGACGTGCTGTGTCCTGCCGTGGGGGGGAGTGGGTTAAGTTTTATGCAGGAGAAGGGGGGGTAAGGGTGCAGGGCCAGGAGGGTTAGTGACCAGGTAGGGAGGGTTAAGGTGCAGGGCCCGGAGGGTTAAGGACTAGGTAGGGAGGGTTAGGGTGCAGGGCCCGGAGGGTTAGGGACCAGGTAGGGAGGGTTAGGGTGCAGGGCCGGGAGGGTTAAGGACTAGGTAGGGAGGGTTAGGGTGCAGGGCCCGGAGGGTTAGGGACCAGGTAGGGAGGGTTAGGGTGCAGGGCCGGGAGGGTTAAGGACTAGGTAGGGAGGGTTAGGGTGCAGGGCCCGGAGGGTTAGGGTGCAGGGCCCGGAGGGTTAGGGACCAGGTAGGGAGGGTTAGGGTGCAGGGCCGGGAGGGTTAAGGACTAGGTAGGGAGGGTTAGGGTGCAGGGCCCGGAGGGTTAGGGACCAGGAAGGGAGGGTTAGGGTGCAGGGCCGGGAGGGTTAAGGACTAGGTAGGGAGGGTTAGGGTGCAGGGCCGGGAGGGTTAGGGACCAGGTAGGGAGGGCTAGGGTGCAGGGCCGGGAGGGTTAAGGACTAGGTAGGGAGGGTTAGGGTGCAGGACCGGGAGGGTTAGGGACCAGGTAGAGAGGGTTAGTTTTAGTCACATAGAAGGGGAGGTTGGGGTTAGGCACCACCAGTGAGGGTTAGGGTTAGGCACCAAATGGGAAGGTTAGGGTTAGGCACCACCCGGGAGGGTCAGGCACCCCCAAGGGAGGGTTAGGCATAGGCAGCGGGTAAGGGTGGGCTGGGGTTAGGCACCACCCGGGAGGGTTAGGGTTAGGCACCACCCGGGAAGGTTAGGGTTAGGCACCCCCAAGGGAGGGTTAGGGTTAGGCACCCCCAAGGGAGGGTTAGTTATAGGTGTCAAAGTCAGAAAAATATCTCTATGCACACTACCATATTTGCACCTCACACAGGTCCATGCTGCGCATGCGTACGCTCTCCCGTACGTGCGCATACTCACAGTCGCGGGCACCCGCAGGCGCACGGTATGCGTATTTACGGTAGAGTTTATGTGATCGTAGCGTGCGACTCAATCGTTACATATTTTCACTATATAATGTATTTTGTAGATCATGGTCCCTTTGATAGATTCTGAAAGTTTGGTTAATATAGAATGTTCATGAACAGAGAAATCCCTCTTTGTTTGATACGAAGGGTCAGACAGGAGTAATACAGTGGTGTTTAGTATCCATCGGAAGAATATTTAATTAGAAATATTCCGGTGTTGGTTTGAAGCAGATCAATCGCTCGTGCGAATAGTTATGGACATAAGAAGTTTATGAACATTTACTTTATTTGCACTTTATTACCCATGCGGCGGGAAACCCAGTTTCCCTCCCACCTGAGCTGTTGGAAATAGTCACAGCCCACCTGTATGAATCAACCTATGACCTTTTGTTATGATGCAAAGCCGAATTCCTGTGTCCAATGAACAATGAGATTGTAGGGACCATTGAATGGCATTGTGTGTGGGGCATAAATAGAAAGGCCGATCACATCCAGCTCTTACTCTTCAACGGTTATCATTGCTGAAAATCGGGAGCTGGATGTCCAGAGGCGCATGCGATCGTTTCCTTTGTGCGTAAGTTTTTCTCCGTAATCATACTGTTTCTCTCTTGTTATTATGGGCCATATCTCTCTCTCTCTTCTCTTTCTCTCATTTTTCTCTTAAACTTAATTGTATTGTATTTACTGTGTAGTTACCTGGTTAGTTAGTCTATGTTATATTGTAGTGTATGATTTGTATTAATTCTTTTGCAAGTATATCATTCAAATATATATATATTAGGCGTTGGACCCTAAGCCCAGGTATCTGTGTATTTCTTATAGAGTTAAGTATTCTCAGAGCGTCGGTGACGCTCAAACTGCTTTTAAGCTAGTAAGGTTATACTGTGTTGCATTTACACCATATCACTACACAAAGGGTTTACTGCATAATACACTGTTTATGGTTTAGATATAAAGGTTTTACATTGTGAGCATATGCGCCGCTGGTGATCTCTTCGTGGTCTCGAGCGGTCGCATCGCTATAGCGAATCATTACGGTAGTCGGCAGCCAATAGCGTGCCTGCCAGTGATCTCTTGGCCGTGAGCGAACGTAACGCTTGAGCGTCTCGACCACGGCTAAGCGATCGTTACGCAACGTGCGTACCCTTGCGGTACTTCATACGTAGTTAGCGTACAGTGTTCTTAGACCTCATAAAGGGTATTATATACGATAAATATTTAGCTTTATCAATTGCGGGCTCGTCCTGTCCTTCACATATCTACACTAGGTAATTTCAGCAGACATTATCCAGCAGCAAAGGGCGGGAGATCATATTCCTCGTAGTGCTGTTTGGATAAGCGTCTGCTTCTCTTAGTAAAGGGTGCTGAAGGAATCCGGGAACCGGAGGTAAGAACAAAACAATAGTGTTTTTTTAAAACTGTTTATTTTTTTCTGTCTTGCGTACACACGCACGCACATATATATATCTGCATTTCTTTTTCATTTGTGTATTTTCGTATATCACTCTTCTGTTTGCCAGTTTTATAGTTGATAAACGTGCTAAGAAAGATTTGTCACTATTTTATAGTTTAAGAGTAAAGGTAACATAGTTAAAGTATAGACAAACACACAGTTTTGCCTGGGAGATAAGGCGAAGTCAGTGTGGTGTGCGGTAGATGATCAAGGATCATCTACATTGATAAACGTATAAATTGTGTTACGGTGGATCTTTGCTTTGCGTACACGTGTCTCTAACAAAAGACTGAGACTTGCGTACGCAATCCAAGGGCCGACGCACGCAGCGTATATTACGCAACGGAGCGTACGGGTACGCCCACGTAACTCAAATCACAAGTTTTTTTTTTCTCTCTCCTCTCAACGCGATAAGTAGCGCCACTCGGTAAATAACGCCAGGCAATAAATCGCGCAAATCTATTTTTTTTTTAATTCGAAATTTAAATTAATAGATCCTACTCCTAATTTGTAACACATCTGGTCTAAAGAGAAATTTCTGCGCAGAAATAGAAATAGAAACAAAAGTGTACATGTGGTGAGTGAGTGTGTTGTATACAATTTTACAGGTTGAACCACAAGAAAAGTCGAGTTCTCGTGAGGTACATGCGTGTAAGTGACGTACATGGTGGCTAGGGAGGCATCCCTGGTTAAAACATACAATTTGAGCATTAGAGTGTAGCAGACCAGGAGGTCATACTGTAACAGACCAGGAGGTCATAGCAGACCAGCAGGTTCAGGTACAGCAGACAAGGAAGTCCGCTATACAGTCCACAGGCACAACACCAAGAAAGGGTTGGTGCAACACCCATATAGGCCATACAAGCTCTTGCTGAAGGAATTCGCAGCCGCAATTTTCGATTCCACTGGTCGCTCCGTACATAAGATTAGTTGCTTATGTGCTGAACGATTGTACCGCACGTAATTGTGTACATTAGTAAACCTGACCGGTACTATTTGTGTACGAAGGTCATAAACGCTATTTGTACATTCTAACGTGATTTGTGTAATTTTTTTATTTTAAGGGAAGTTCGCTGCTCACTCAGGAACTATCCAGCAACCAATAGTTACTGGAAAGAGTAAGTGTTCTTCGGATCACCCTCACAGGTTCCAGTAAATAGAGGTTCAGGTCGCAGGGGCCCTAGGTCGAGTACGCCAGCACCATATCGGTGTGATCAGGTCGTATTGGTCGGCGTGGGCGAGTGAGTGGGGTACTCGGTAAACCGCCACCGTCAGCCTATTTTGGACATTTGGTTTGCGTAAGGGTTGGTTGAATAAAGCAACACCTTCGAACTATGGGGGCCACTTGTTCAGGTAGGGGGCGATCAACCTCGGTTCGGGTTGATTCAGTGAACCGACCAATTGGGTCGGCAAGGTATGTAATGTGTGAGAAATACGGAAGTCACACAGAAGCTTTATGTGATGAATGGGAGAGAATGACAGTACATGACGGGGAGAAATTCCCAAGAGTAGGTAGCTTCAGCTCAGAAGTGTTAACGAATTTAAGGAGAAGGATATGTCTCATTAAATCAGCAAAGAGACGAATCAAGCATTATGATTATTTGCAGTTGTGGCAACAGGAGGGTGACATACAGAGAGGATTGGCTCAGGCGGCGGGATCTGGCTCAATCAGAAAACTGATAGCCACGGCCCCACCGCCACCATATATATCGGGAGAGAAATTGGTTGCGGAGAATGACGCACTAAGGTGTAACACACAAACACTTAGCAACTGTGTAAATGTTAAAGATAATGTTAACCAATTAACCAATGCAAGTATTAACCCGTGCAAGTTGTACCCTGTTTTGAACTTTCCTCAGGAGTGTGATCAAGAAGACGAATCGGCAACAATTTCAGCGCTCTCTCTAGCAGCCACCATAGCAGAGACCACAGTAGGCACAGCTCCACCCACGAGATTAGTAACAAGGGCCCCTAGCGGAGGGATAGGTGAGGTCGTATCTACAGGTAAGTACGGCACCATACACTATGCTGAAGCCATTTCACCACAGGCTGTAGAACCCACACAGAGTGATGTTGTTAGAGTTACTCCTGTTAGGGTAATAGCTGTTCCAAATGGGAAAACTGACACATCAGGAGTCACCCCTGTGAGGAACATTGCCATGTATAGCCCATTTTCCAGAATGGAATTAAGGACCATAGTGTCTGAATTCCCTGACCCTAGAAAAGACTTAGTTGCCAGTCAAAAATACATCAGAGACTTAGGTAACACTGTAGAGCCCAACAATAAAGACTGGCAGATATTGCTGAGAGCATGTTTACCCTCCAATGTTGACGCAACTCAATTTTTAGCTGATTGCGGATTAGATCAGGATGTACCTCTTACAGATGTGTACAACAAAGATAATGTAAAAAGAATAAACTTACAGTTAAAAGAGTATTTCCCAGCGGTAGTCAGATGGAACAAGATATTCTCCATTAAACAGAAGGAGTCAGAGACAGCTGCAGAGTATTTTCACAGAGCATTATCAGAAATGGCAAAATACACAGGCATAGAGGACATTAAAACAAACATAAACCATCGAGAAGTAGCAGTATCGGTACTGATGGATGGTTTAAAAGAATCATTAAAGACTAGGGTACAGACCACACAACCATGTTGGCGAGGTCTGTCTGTGGCTACTTTGAGAGAGGCTGCTATTGATCACGATAGGAACATCACCAGACACAGGGAACAACAAAGTGATAAGTTAATGGCAGTAAGTATACAGGCCCTGACCACAAAACAGCCTGTGTTAACATCACCAAACCCTGTGGGTAAGTCAAATGTGGTAACATGTTATTTTTGTCACAGACAAGGACACTTTGCACGAGACTGTAGATCGAGAAATGTACAAAAATCTTATCAACCCCCTAGACAACGACACGACACACGACATTGGGAGCAAGGTTCGCAGAAACGGAGTTATGAGCCACATGCAGGGGAAACAAAAAGATACCCCCCAAACAGAGATTGGCAAACCTCTGGTAGTTCCCAGCTAACTCCCTCACAAGTAGTTGCTGCCAGCGGGATTCAGGGAGGTCACCATACCCAATAGGGGTGTGGCCATACCTGTAATCTGCAGCCAGTAAAATTGATTGCAAGTCTTGGAAGTGAACCAGAAATTGCAATCAATGTAGCTGGTAAATCATTAAACTTTCTTGTAGACACAGGGGCGGCCAAATCAGTGATAAATTCGACAGTGGGCATGAGGACCACTGGTAGGACAATTCCAGCCGTGGGAGTAACAGGAGTAGTCCAGCATTACCCTGTTAGCAAACCAGCAGAGATTACAATAGGGCCTTTACATACCAAGCATTCCTTTTTGCTGGCTGCATCGGCACCGACCAATCTCCTGGGAAGAGACTTACTGTGTAAAATGGGGTGCGTCATTTATTGTACTCCTGAAGGTGTATTCTTGGACATACCTGAGAATCACGCTCAGGAAGTGCGAGACATGTTAGACTCCCCGTCAAAATTAATGTCACATACCATTATGACAAATAGGACTCCCTCCCAAGTAGAAGAAATGACATCTCAGATACCAGAGTCACTTTGGACAAAAGATGGACAGGACACTGGATTAATGGCAAACGTAGCTCCGGTAGTTGTACAAGTAAAAGATGGTAGAATAGCTCCAAAAATCCCACAGTACCCTCTGAAGCCAGAGGTGGAGTTAGGAGTTTACCCAGTAATAGAGCGCTTGCTACAACAGGGCATTCTGGTAAGAACGTCCAGCACTGCTAATAGTCCCATCTTCCCTGTGAAAAAGAGTGGGGGGAGGGGTTACAGGCTAGTGCAGGATCTAAGGGGGATTAACAAAATAGTTGAGAGCCAGTTCCCCGTAGTGCCAAATCCAGCTGTCATCCTAATGCAAATCCCTCCCACTGCGAAATTTTTCACTGTTATTGACCTCTGCTCCGCTTTCTTTTCGGTACCTCTGCACCCTGACAGTCAATATTTGTTTGCATTTACATACAGAGGAGTCCAATACACATGGACTCGATTACCACAGGGATTCATAGATAGCCCAAGTATATTTTCTCAGGCTTTGCATGATTGTTTACAGTCTTTCCAACCAGTGAGTGGATCAGTATTAATACAGTACGTGGATGATCTACTACTGTGTTCTGATTCATTGGAGGCATCCCTGAAGGATACGAAACAGCTCCTGTTTCATCTTTCAGACACAGGACACAAGGTTTCCAAAGACAAGTTGCAATTATGCCAAACTAAGGTAAAATATTTGGGACACTGTTTAACACAAGGACTGAGACACCTGACCGCTGATAGAATTCAAGCAATTAGAGACATGACTCTGCCACAAACCCAGCAACAGATCAGAACATTTTTAGGAATGTGTGGGTATTGCCGTAACTGGATCCCAGGGTTTTCCATTCTAGCGTTACCTTTGCAGGAGATGGTCTCCTCAAACAAACCTGATCGGATTTCGCATACAGACGAGTCTGAGGCAGCATTTGAGAGACTTAAACAGTGCCTAACGCAGGCACCAGCATTAGGTATGCCGGACTATGGGAAACCCTTTGAACTATACGGAACAGAAAGTGCTGGTTGCGCGGCAGGCGTACTAACCCAAAAGCACGGTGATGCCAGCAGGCCAGTAGCATATTACAGCGCTCAGCTAGACACGGTAGCGCGATCCCTCCCCACATGCTTGCGAAGCGTTGCTGCAATAGCATTGCTAGTAACGAAAAGCGAAGACGTCGTGCTAGGTCACAACCTCACAATTCATACACCACATGCAGTGTCAGCCTTGTTAAATTCTGCCCAAACCAGGCATGTCTCATCAGCGCGGTTTACAAGATGGGAATTGGCACTAATGGCCCCCGTAAACATCACCATAAGGAGATGCAGTGCATTAAATCCTGCAACATATCTCCCAGGTGTGCCTGGACAGGCACAAAGGGTGGAGGATGAGAGTGGTGGGGAAGGAGGATTTAATACAAAGGAAGACACTCATGATTGTATGGAATATTTGACCCAAAATTTTACCGCAAGGCCTGACATCAGTGACAACCCACTGGAAGATGCAGAACTTACGTTCTACACGGACGGTAGTTGTCATAGACAGTCAGACTCGGGAGACTTGTGTACTGGATACGCAGTCGTAGATGACCAAGGCACCATAGAAGCGGAACCGCTAGGCCCACCTCACTCAGCCCAGGTTGCTGAACTGGTCGCCCTAACCAGAGCATGTGAATTGGCTAAGGGCAAATCAGCCAATATCTACACCGATTCTAGATACGCATTCGGGGTAGTCCATGATTTCGGAGCCCTATGGCGCCTCAGAAATTTCATGACGGCAGCTGGTACACCGGTAGCGCATGCAGCTCACATAAAAAGGCTTCTAACAGCGATACAGGAACCCGACAGAGTGGCTGTTATCAAATGTAAAGCACATACATATAGCCAAGACCCAGTATCGCTTGGTAACAGCCGAGCAGACGAAGCTGCTAAATTAGCAGCTGCTACCCCCAGACAGACAGACACCACACAACTGATGGTATTTAATACCATCAACACACAGAAGTTGTGTGAGATGCAAAATTTGTGTTCCACACAGGAAAAGGCAGTCTGGAAGGCAAAGGGATATGGCCAGGAGTCCTCAGGACTCTGGATGGATGGACATGGTAAACCAGTGGCCCCCAGAGCATATCTTCCGTGTTTGGCTGAAGCAGCTCACGGGCTGACTCATCTAGGCAAGGAAGGGATGTGCAAGTTGGTAAGAGCATATTGGTGCGCCCCAGGATTCTCCTCTCATGCGAGTAAAAGAGCCATGTCATGCCTTACCTGTTTGAGAAAGAATATTGGAAAGGCAATACCTACAGAACCATCCCATATCCCACCTGCCGGCGGCCCTTTCCAGGTAATACAGATTGACTTCATTCAATTACCCCCTTGTCGAAATTTGAAATATGTACTTGTTTGTATAGATGTTTTCTCAAATTGGGTCGAAGCATTTCCGGCGGCCACAAATACCGCTATGTTTACTGCTAAGAAAATTGTGCAGGAATTTGTATGTAGATATGGTATCCCTAGAATTATCGAAAGTGATAGGGGTACCCATTTTACAGGTGATGTCTTTCAAGGAATGTGTAAATTGATGGGAATTGATAGCAAGCTGCATACTCCATACCATCCACAGGCGAGTGCGAAAGTGGAAAGAGTGAACAGCACTATTAAAAATAAACTGAGTAAAGTGATGGCAGAGACAGGATTGACATGGCCAGAAGCTTTACCCATTGTACTGTACAGCATCAGAACCACTCCCAGGTACCCTCTTAATCTGTCTCCCTTTGAAATCTTGTTTGGTCGACAACCGCATGTCATGATTAACCCTCAGGATGATTTGAAGTGTAACAATGAAGTGACTGTAAAATACTTGATTAACATGAGTAAACAGTTAAGGAATCAAAATGATAATCTGAAGTTAGTGATTCCTGATTTACCAGATAGTAATTGTCATGACATTGAACCTGGGGATTATGTAATGATACGGAATTTTCTACGCTCAGGTTGCCTTATTGACAGATGGGAAGGACCATACCAGGTCTTATTGACTAGCACTACAGCATTGAAGGTTGCTGAGAGAGAGACTTGGGTTCATTCGTCCCACTGTAAGAAGGTCGTTGATCCAGAGAAGTCCTGTGATAAGGAACAGACGGTAGAGGTTGTATCACTAGAGTGTCTGTTCCAGGAGGACTAAGGCGGCACCTGAGCATCGAGAACCACAAGATCAAAAGCAGTTGTCGATCCCCTGTTCCCTTTTATTGTTTTTCTCCACTTCCCATCCCCTCTCCCTCAAATTATTTTTCCCCCCTTCTCATTCTTCTTCGTCTCCTCCTAAGATGGACTTGCCTCAAGAGACTGTGATCCGGATTTTCCTGTTGACCATGATGTTGACCAGAGCAGTCTGTTCCGGCGAGAGTACCATGGAGGTCGAGAGGGGTTCTGGAATGGGTTCTGATGACAGAAATGGAGGCGTAGTTTTCCGAGAACAACATAATCAACAAGCAAAGGCGAGTATCAGAAAACGATCCGATAGCATTGACCATAGAAGGAATTGTGAAGGATTGTTAGCTGAAGAAAACTGTATCTGTCGGCTCTGTAACAATGTCATTGAGGATGGGTGCATAAAGAAATGCCAATCCAGTTTTAATATCCATATGGACCGGCATCCATTGAGTGACTATCACTCCTTAGTGGGTAGTGTGTTAAATAAAACAGATTGTTGGGTATGCTCTCAAGTACCTCAAGGTCATAGCAAATCAGGGCTAGTACCATTTCCTTTAACGATAGGGGAGGTACTTGAGTTAAGTGGTGGGAGACCGGTGGACAGGAGGTTTAATATCTCCAGTCCTCCTAGTTTGAAGCTCCACCAATACCATGTGGATAGGTCCCTATTATGTTTCAACATCTCCAATCCCCGAAAGCCGGGAAATTGGGAAGTGTCATGGAGTAACCAAACCATGACCTTTTCGCATAGAGCAGATAGAATGCCTACAGATACAGAGCTTGTACGCCACATAGCCAGTAGAGGAAAATCTTTCCGGTATAGGTATACCTTAGGAAATAGGATTACTAGAGTTGGAGAGGTATCACCAGGATACTGTGCACATATCATACAACCTGATACGTGTACTAAGCAGATGGAAGAATTAGGGTTAGGAGATTTCACATGGAAGGTGTGTAATATGGTTATGTCCTACTCCGTCCCATATGTTCTCCCCGATGATGCATATTTCATATGCGGGAGAAAGGCGTACAAGTGGCTTGCCCCAAACTCTGAAGGATTGTGTTATATTGGAAAAGTACTGCCTGAAGTAATGACTGTATCACATGACAAAATGAAAGACATACACCGTGGTGCCCAAGCTCCTTATACTCACACCCATTACGAGCACGTTGTTAAAAGGCACCTGATAGAGAAGACAGAGCATCCGGCCTCTGATCTGATAAGTGAATCCACCGGGATTCAATTCTTAATCGCGTTAGATTTCACCCGCACCGCTAGAGGAGTGCTGAATTATAAATACATATCGGCACACGCAAATTTGTTAGACAATATCACTGAAATGTATGATGACACATTTAGGTATACTGGAAGGGAACTTCAAGCTTACAAAACAGAACTGGTACAGCATAGAATGGTTCTCAATTACCTCACAGCAGTGACAGGCGGATATTGTGTCACACTGGCAACACAATACGGCGTGAAATGTTGCACATATATTACGAATAGCACCGAGGATCCGGTCGAGGTCATAGACCAAAAGATGGACGATATTCTCCAATTGAAGTGGGAATTTCGCAGGAGACACAATCTCACTCTTGCTGCTGTAGGTAATGAGCTGACTGGTTGGGTGTCATGGTTGAACCCGCGAAATTGGTTTTCTGGTTTAGGAGACTGGGCTCAAGGAGTCATAATGGATGTTGGGAAGTTTCTCCTATGTATCTTAGGTGTTGTCATATCGATTGGATTGATATTTAGATGCGGTCAGGCTTTAATGAAGTGCAATCATCGTACTAGGGTAATGAGTTTAAGGAGTGAGGAAACTGTAATTCCAATGGACTTGATTTATGACCCAAATGTAGAAACAATGATGTGATGAAAATGCGATTTCTACGGTCCGTTTCTTTCACCTGTTTTTCCGTTTTCTCCAAGGTAACAAGACCCACTTGGACGAGGAATTTGATGAGCCGATAT
This sequence comes from Pseudophryne corroboree, assembly GCF_028390025.1. NCBI lineage: Eukaryota > Metazoa > Chordata > Amphibia > Anura > Myobatrachidae > Pseudophryne > Pseudophryne corroboree. The sequence goes on from NC_086445.1 coordinate 1,038,230,217, forward strand.
ACAGACAACAGAGGGATTAAAGAAGAAGTTTTGACAACCTGATACACAGATTTTTGATGAACTATGCCATGGATCCCCAGTTTCCCTAGAAATTTAAAAATTACGCTAGCCCAACACTTTTGTAAATCTATGGACATTGACAGCTTTGCTCGCACCTTATGAGCAAAAGCACAAAGAAGACTGCATTCAACAGACACCAAACAAGACCTCAATCGACGAATGTACATTTACCTGACATAGAATACCACCACATTTACCGTAATTATGTCTTTTCTTCATTTCTACAACCCTCAGGTAATGACACACATAGTCGATAGGGAATACAGGCACAGATATCAGCAATCACATATCTCCCCCATTCATGTATCATCAACTAAAATGTGCTCCCCCATTTTGTTACAACCAAAGCCGAAAAGAGCTCGGTAAAGTTTGACAGCCCATCCACAGACCCGTACCACGGGATAAGAAGGAATTCAAATGTATACTTCGCAATACCTCGAAGCTTGATTTAAAACACGTACGGCACGATGATACATGACCCCCAAGCACGGATTCATACACACATGCTTCTGCTATCTCACTAGGTCATACCCTTTTCCTACCATCTCCTCTCCTCCCTTACCCAACCATGTAAATGTATTAACCCCTAACATATATTTTTCTCTTTTTGAAATGTTTTCAGGAAGTGGCAGTTATTGTTGACTGCCAAAGGGTGGACTGTCAAAGTCAGAAAAATATCTCTATGCACACTACCATATTTGCACCTCACACAGGTCCATGCTGCGCATGCGTACGCTCTCCCGTACGTGCGCATACTCACAGTCGCGGGCACCCGCAGGCGCACGGTATGCGTATTTACGGTAGAGTTTATGTGATCGTAGCGTGCGACTCAATCGTTACATATTTTCACTATATAATGTATTTTGTAGATCATGGTCCCTTTGATAGATTCTGAAAGTTTGGTTAATATAGAATGTTCATGAACAGAGAAATCCCTCTTTGTTTGATACGAAGGGTCAGACAGGAGTAATACAGTGGTGTTTAGTATCCATCGGAAGAATATTTAATTAGAAATATTCCGGTGTTGGTTTGAAGCAGATCAATCGCTCGTGCGAATAGTTATGGACATAAGAAGTTTATGAACATTTACTTTATTTGCACTTTATTACCCATGCGGCGGGAAACCCAGTTTCCCTCCCACCTGAGCTGTTGGAAATAGTCACAGCCCACCTGTATGAATCAACCTATGACCTTTTGTTATGATGCAAAGCCGAATTCCTGTGTCCAATGAACAATGAGATTGTAGGGACCATTGAATGGCATTGTGTGTGGGGCATAAATAGAAAGGCCGATCACATCCAGCTCTTACTCTTCAACGGTTATCATTGCTGAAAATCGGGAGCTGGATGTCCAGAGGCGCATGCGATCGTTTCCTTTGTGCGTAAGTTTTTCTCCGTAATCATACTGTTTCTCTCTTGTTATTATGGGCCATATCTCTCTCTTCTCTTTCTCTCATTTTTCTCTTAAACTTAATTGTATTGTATTTACTGTGTAGTTACCTGGTTAGTTAGTCTATGTTATATTGTAGTGTATGATTTGTATTTGTATTAATTCTTTTGCAAGTATATCATTCAAATATATATATATTAGGCGTTGGACCCTAAGCCCAGGTATCTGTGTATTTCTTATAGAGTTAAGTATTCTCAGAGCGTCGGTGACGCTCAAACTGCTTTTAAGCTAGTAAGGTTATACTGTGTTGCATTTACACCATATCACTACACAAAGGGTTTACTGCATAATACACTGTTTATGGTTTAGATATAAAGGTTTTACATTGTGAGCGTATGCGCCGCTGGTGATCTCTTCGTGGTCTCGAGCGGTCGCATCGCTATAGCAAATCATTACGGTAGTCGGCAGCCAATAGCGTGCCTGCCAGTGATCTCTTGGCCGTGAGCGAACGTAACGCTTGAGCATCTCGACCACGGCTAAGCGATCGTTACGCAACGTGCGTACCCTTGCGGTACTTCATACGTAGTTAGCGTACAGTGTTCTTAGACCTCATAAAGGGTATTATATACGATAAATATTTAGCTTTATCATAGGCACCACCCGGGAGGGTTAGGCACCCCCAAGGGAGGGTTAGGTATAGGCACCACCCGGTAAGGTTAGGGTTAGGCACCCCCAAGGGAGGGTTAGTTATAGGCACCACCCGGGCGGGTTAGGGTTAGGCACCCCCAAGGGAGGGTTAGGTATAGGCACCACCCGGGAAGGTTAGGGTTAGGCACCACCCGGGAAGGTTAGGGTTAGGCACCCCCAAGGGAGGGTTAGGTATAGGCACCACCCAGGAGGGTTAGGTACCCACAAGGGAGGGTTAGGTATAGGTACCACCCGGTAAGGGTAGGGTTAGGCACCCCCAAGGGAGGGTTAGGGCCACCGGGGAGGGTTAGGGTGAGGCACCACCCGGGAGGGTTAGGGTGAGGCACCACCCGGGAGGGTTAGGGTGAGGCACCACCCGGGATGGTTAGGGTGAGGCACCACCTGGGAAGATTAGGGTGAGGCACCACCTGGGAGGGTTAGGGTGAGGCGCCACCCGGGAAGGTTAGGGTGAGGCACCACCTGGGAGGGTTAGGGTTAGGCACCCACAAGGGAGGGTTAAGAGAGGTGGCACCACCCGGGAAGGTTAGGGTGAGGCACCACCCGGGAGGGTTAGGGTTAGGCACCCACAAGGGAGGGTTAGGGTTAGGCACCCACAAGGGAGGGTTAAGGTAGGTGGTAGGGGAGGGTTAGGGTACTTTACAGGGGGCTGTTAGTATTCTGACCACCAGCATCCCGTCCATCGGGAAATCCTCCTGAACCCCCCCTGGCTACCTGCACAACATTGGAAATCCCATTGGTTGATTCTGTGAGGTTCAGGGATACTTAGCAGCAATGAATTACAGAGGAAGTATTTCTTTCCTGCACTGTCCATAGTCACTATGATAGAATGTATCTACCCCTGGGCACTGCTGGAGCAACTATTGGGCCCAATTCCTGTATGTACGCCATGAACGATGACCGCGCATTATCAATTTCGTAGCCTAGAAAACCGCAATAGTGTTATATGTAAAGCATTGACACGGTAAGTAACTACAGCCAGCTCCTGGTTCAGACGTGGACGCAGTGGCGATGTCGCACGCTAACAGCCGACTGCAGTTACCGCTCGGAGATGCAGATCAAATTATGACAGAGTCATTTTCAGTGGGCGTTTATAGGAGGTAATGAGGTGGCCAGGATCACTAATTAATCCATCTGTGGCCTGTCCCTTGTAACATTACTCTTTCCCTAGCATCCATAGGGGATACTGGAATGGTGAATTACAGTGGGGTATAGATGGTTCCATTGGAGCCGGTGCACTTTACATTTCTTCAACATAGTGTGTGCTGGACCCTCCCCTCTATGCCCCCTCCCATCAGACTAGGGATGGCCATCGATGGGCTGTCCATTGATGGTTGTCATCGATGGCACCATCGGTGATAACCATCGATGTCTCTTAAACCATTCATGGCAAACCATCGATGGTTTGCACCACTTGATGTCCCCTGCCGAAAGGTTCTGGCTGGGCCACTAGCCAATAAAAAATAGGGGCAGAGCTTAGTGTGTCTCAAGGCAGAGCTATGCTCCGTGTTCCGGCACCTTGCAAAATAAAAAAAAAAAAAAATAATTAAAAAAAAAAAAATATATATATATATATATATATATATATATATATATATAGAATGAAGAGATTGGTGGCACTCAAGCAGGCTAGTAAATGCAAAGAAAATGTCCCTTTATTTGGGACATTTTCTTTGCATTTACTAGCCTGCTTGAGTGCCACCAATCTCTTCATTCTATTTTTGTCAATTGTTGACCTGGAGGGCACCGCAGCAAAGGAACTTTATTTATATCTTTTGGAGTGCCGGTATAACCTTTGAATTATATATATATATATATATATATATATATATATATATAACATACTGACTGGACACAGCAGCAGAGGCTCAGATGCAATGTTATTGCACGTAGAAGCTCGCAGCCGTCGACAGATACACGCCCAGAGAGCGGCCATGACACCCCTGCGTTTTCCAACCACTCCTCGTAAACTCCCAGTTACCACTTTCAAACTGTCACTTTTCCATGAAATCCTCACTGCAAGCGGAATCGCAGCAGCACCTTTGCGCATTGTGATCGCAGCACATGCGCAGTCTGATGATAATCGCTCCGTTGCATCATAATCAGCCATTGCGTACAAACGTGAATTAGACCATCAGTCTGTACATAGGAATAAATACGCCCTATTGCTATACTAGTTGCCCGCCTCAACCCCAATTATTTTGCAGAGTAAATATGAATTTTGTCTTCCAGTTGAGGAATAAACTAAGATAGTGGTTCTCAAACTTTTTTGAATCACGGCGATTTAGAGTACCAGATTCATTTTTTTTGCGCCACCCCTAGGCCAAAAGTTTCTTATTGAGAGATTTAGAAAGAAATTTCAAATTAAGTACATTTTGTTTATATGTCAATTATGTGGTGGATTCACTTCTGTTTGTCCACATATTTTATGATTGACAGCCAGCAGCGCTGGTTTTGCCTATTACATTGACAATAAATATTTAGAATGTTGTCCTGGACCACCAACCTGAGGCACCCCTGCAAGTGTCCCGCAGCACCCCAGGGTGCCACGGCATACAGTTTGAGAACAACTAAACTATAATATAGATTTAAAAAATATTATATTACTACCGTTTAAAAAAGAAATGCCATCAGCCTCTTCTATGTGCCCTGTATATGCTCTCCGTCCCTTCCACGTGTCCCTGTATATGCCATCAAACCCTTCACTGTTCCTCTAATATGCCATCAGCCCCCTGCTTGTGCCCTGTATGTACCATCAGCCCCCACCATGTGCCATGTATATGCCATCAGCCCCCTCCTTGTGTCCTGTGTATGCCATCAGTACCCTCCACATGCCCTGTATATGCTATCAGACCCCACCCCATTCCTCTTATATGCCACCAGCCCCCTCCTTGTGCCCTGTATATGCCATCAGTCCTCTCCACGTGCCCTGTATATGCCATTAGACCCCACCCCATTCCCCTTACACTGTATGCCATCAGTCCCCTCCATGTGCCCTGTATATGCCATCAGCCCCCTCCCCGTTCCTCTTGTGTTCCATCAGCCCCCTCCTTGTGCCCTGTATATGCAATCAGTCCCCTCCACGTGCCATGTAGATGCCATCACACCCCTCCACGTGCCCTGTATATGCCATCAGTCCCCTCCACATGCCATGTAGATGCCATCACACCCCTCCACGTGCCCTGTATATGCCATCAGTCCCCTCCACATGCCATGTAGATGCCATCACACCCCTCCACGTGCCCTGTATATGCCATCAGTCCCCTCCACATGCCATGTAGATGCCATCAGACCCCTCCACGTGCCACTTATATGCCATCAGACGCCTGTGGTTGACGCTCTAAGCGCTCATGGAACCAGAGTATCTGTCAGATCGGCCTTGTCCTACACATAACATAATCCTCATCCTATTGCAGAAGCTTTTCAAGTTACAGTATGCCATGAATTGTACCACCTGCAGTAGTTGCCCTGTTATACCGCACGTTCATTCCATAATCCACCTGCAATAACTTCCTACTCTTATTCCCAAACTCACAGGAGCCTCCGAACAAGGAGTTAAATTTAAAAACAAAACAAAACAAGTCAACAGTTTCACCGGGACGTATTGTTTAAATGTATTCACTATTTCCTCATGCCTGGAGCCCATCAATGTTTCCAGAGACAGAAGTATATAAATATATATTCTTAATGGAGGTGAAAGTCAATAGATGTACTTTTCCAGCTCCTGATTACCGTCCGCCCCATCATTATACAGTTATTGTGCATTATCCACGGGAGGAAGGATTGATCATTCAATTAGCGTGCTCCGCAGCTAGACTCTAGACAGCATTAAGAGGAGGCCCCATCGTGTTGTGTGCAGCCAGGAGTTATAAGCTGCACTGAGGATCGCACAATTCCCAGTGCTGACCAGTGCTCCCAGTCAGGCTCTCGGCCAGGTCCAGAGAAGGCAAACTGCAGATTGGCTGATTAGAAAGAGATAGAGCAAAGGAAGGAATTGGAGAATAAAGGAGCAGCAATATTCATCCCATTCTAGCCCCTGTAATAAGAGAAAACAGATAATGCTACAAATAACTGTTCTTGGTATCAGACCATTAGAGCTCCCTGTAAGAATTTGGGTGGTAATGTGCAGATCCACGCTGGTAGTTTTGAATTTGTTGTAGTTGGATGAGAGTCGTCCCATATAGGCGAATGCCTAGAGCGCCATTTCTCCCGGGGGTCACCCAACAGACATGGCAGAGGGGCTGGATGGAATTTAGGGGGTGTCAGCTAAAATCTTTCCTAGGGCTTCAAATTGGTCAGGGCCAGCTCGGGTTCCATAACAGCGGCGCTAGAGCTGAATGCAGCCCCTGAGGGGAAGACTGAATGACTCACAGAAACTGCGTTCACCCCAATATCCTCAGAGGACAAGAAAATACTTCTACTGCTATATGTACATAATAACACTGTGGGGGTGTATGGCCAGAGAAATCTATGGGATTGGTATTCCTAGGACGAGAGAGAATCTCACCGAGACTAAAGCGTTCTTCCAATCCAATGTTCCCAAGACAGTTCCCTAATTTTTTGTTCCAATTTATTAAACTCTTTATAGTTAATTTCCCACAATTAAGCAACCAGATGAGCTACAATTGAGCGGATGAGTGAGAATCTCACTGTGGAAAGAAGCCTATGGGAGCACAACATTTAATTGTTGCCAATGACAACCGATCCATAATGTAGCAGGTCTCTAACAGTATAATTGTAGATGCCCCTTATATAATACTCTTACTGTATACAATCACAATACCAGCCGCCATCAGAGAGGAACAGGGGCTGTGATGTGTGCAGTGACATTGTGTACATCTGCTCCTCGGCCACCCCTCATACTGAGGTGACTGCAGGATAGATTCCTGGGGGGGTTGTATGAGACCATTGAACACACTACAGTCCATCACGGCTGTGTGCTGCTATTGATACCGCCAGCAGGTGTCGCTGTCCCGCTGCAGGCTACAGAGCCATCCGGCAGGTGTCCTGTATGAGCTGGAGCTGTAATAGACACTCCTGCTGCAATATGGGAAGGGTGCTGGCTGCCTGGCTGGGTATACCATTATGTCTTATAAAGTAAAATAAGATTTTACTTACCGATAAATCTATTTCTCGTAGTCCGTAGTGGATGCTGGGGACTCCGTCAGGACCATGGGGAATAGCGGCTCCGCAGGAGACAGGGCACAAAAGTAAAAGCTTTAGGATCAGGTGGTGTGCACTGGCTCCTCCCCCTATGACCCTCCTCCAAGCCTCAGTTAGGATACTGTGCCCGGACGAGCGTACACAATAAGGAAGGATTTTGAATCCCGGGTAAGACTCATACCAGCCACACCAATCACACTGTACAACCTGTGATCTGAACCCAGTTAACAGCATGATAACAGCGGAGCCTCTGAAAAGATGGCTCACAACAATAATAACCCGATTTTTTTGTACCAATAACTATGTACAAGTATTGCAGACAATCCGCACTTGGGATGGGCGCCCAGCATCCACTACGGACTACGAGAAATAGATTTATCGGTAAGTAAAACCTTATTTTCTCTAACGTCCTAGTGGATGCTGGGGACTCCGTCAGGACCATGGGGATTATACCAAAGCTCCCAAACGGGCGGGAGAGTGCGGATGACTCTGCAGCACCGAATGAGAGAACTCCAGGTCCTCTTTAGCCAGGGTATCAAATTTGTAGAATTTTACAAACGTGTTCTCCCCCCGACCACGTAGCTGCTCGGCAGAGTTGTAATGCCGAGACCCCTCGGGCAGCCGCCCAGGATGAGCCCACCTTCCTTGTGGAATGGGCATTTACATATTTTGGCTGTGGCAGGCCTGCCACAGAATGTGGAAGCTGAATTGTACTACACATCCAACTAGCAATCGTCTGCTTAGAAGCAAGAGCACCCAGTTTTTTGGGTGCCTACAGGATAACAGCAAGTCAGTTTTCCTGACTCCAGCCGTCCTGGAAACCGATATTTTCAGGGCCCTGACAACATCTAGCAACTTGGAGTCCTCCAAGTCCCTAGTAGCCGCAGGTACCACAATAAGCTGGTTCAGGTGAAACGCTGACCCCACCTTAGGGAGAAACTGGGGACGAGTCCGCAGCTCTGCCCTGTCCGAATGGACAATCAGATATGGGCCTTTGTGAGACAAAGCCGCCAATGCTGACACTCGCCTGGCCGAGGCCAGGGCCAACATCATGGTCACTTTCCATGTGAGATATTTCAAATCCACAGATTTGAGCGGTTTAAACCAATGTGATTTGAGGAATCCCAGCACTACGTTGAGATCCCACAGTGCCACTGGAGGCACAAAAGGGGGTTGTATATGCAGTACTCCCTTGACAAACTTCTGGACTTCAGGAACTGAAGCCAATTCTTTCTGGAAGAAAATCGACAGGGCCGAAATTTGAACCTTAATGGACCCCAATCTGAGGCCCATAGACACTCCTGTTTGCAGGAAATGCAGGAATCGACCGAGTTGAAATTTCTTCGTGGAGCTTTCCTGGCCTCACACCACGCAACATATTTTCGCCACATGTGGTGATAATGTTGTGCGGTCACGTCCTTCCTGGCTTTGACCAGGGTAGGAATGACCTCTTCCGGAATGCCTTTTTCCCTTAGGATCCGGCGTTCAACCGCCATGCCGTCAAACGCAGCCGCGGTAAGTCTTGGAACAGACATGGTACGTGCTGAAGCAAGTCCCTTCTTAGCGGCAGAGGTCATGAGTCCTCTGTGAGTATCTCTTGAAGTTCCGGGTACCAAGTCCTTCTTGGCCAATCCGGAGCCACGAGTATAGTTCTTACTCCTCTACGTCTTATAATTCTCAATACCTTGGGTATGAGAAGCAGAGGAGGAAACACATACACCGACTGGTACGCCCACGGTGTTACCAGAACGTCCACAGCTATTGCCTGAAAGTCTCTTGACCTGGCGCAATACCTGTCCAGTTTTTTGTTCAGGCGGGACGCCATCATGTACACCTTTGGTCTTTCCCAACGGTTCACAATCATGTGGAAAACTTCCCGATGAAGTCCCCACTCTCCCGGGTGGAGGTCGTGCCTGCTGAGGAAGTCTGCTTCCCAGTTGTCCACTCCCGGGATGAACACTGCTGACAGTGCTATCACATGATTTCCCGCCCAGCGAAAAATCCTTGTAGTTTTTGCCATTGCCCTCCTGCTTCTTGTGCCGCCCTGTCTGTTTACGTGGGCGACTGCCGTGATGTTGTCCCACTGGATCAATACCGGCTGACCTTGAAGCAGAGGTCTTGCTAAGCTTAGAGCATTATAAATTGCCCTTAGCTCCAGTATATTTATGTGGAGAAAAGTCTCCAGACTTGATCACACTCCCTGGAAATTTTTTCCCTGTGTGACTGCTCCCCAGCTTCTCAGGCTGGCCTCCGTGGTCACCAGCATCCAATCCTGAATGCCGAATCTGCGGCCCTCTAGAAGATGAGCACTCTGTAACCACCACAGGAGAGACACCCTTGTCCTTGGAGATAGGGTTATCCGCTGATGCATCTGAAGATGCGATCCGGACCATTTGTCCAGCAGATCCCACTGAAAAGTTCTTGCGTGGAATCTGCCGAATGGAATCGCTTCGTAATAAGCCACCATTTTTCCCAGGACACTTGTGCAATGATGCACTGACACTTTTCCTGGTTTTAGGAGGTTCCTGACTAGCTCGGATAACTCCCTGGCTTTCTCCTCCGGGAGAAACACCTTTTTCTGGACTGTGTCCAGAATCATCCCTAGGAACAGCATACGTGTCATCGGAAACAACTGCGGTTTTGGAATATTTAGAATCCACCCGTGCTGTCGTAGAACTACTTGAGATAGTGCTACTCCGACCTCCAACTGTTCTCTGGACCTTGCTCTTATTAGGAGGTCGTCCATTTTCTTCGAAGAAGAATCATCATTTCGGGCATTACCTTGGTAAAGACCCGGAGTGCCGTGGACAATCCAAACGGCAGCGTCTGAAACTGATAGTGACAGTTCTGTACCACGAACCTGAGATACCCTTGGTGAGAAGGGCAAATTGGGACATGGAGGTAAGCATCCCTGATGTCCCGGGACACCATATAGTCCCCTTCTACCTGGTTCGCTATCACTGCTCTGAGTGACTCCATCTTGATTTGAACCTTTTTAAGTGTTCAAATATTTCAGATTTAGAATAGGTCTCACCGAGCCTTCTGGTTTCAGTACCACAATATAGTGTGGAATAATACCCCTTTCCTTGTTGTAGGAGGGGTACTTTGATTATCACCTGCTGGGAATACAGCTTGTGAATTGTTTCCAATACTGCCTCCCTGTCGGAGGGAGACGTTGGTAAAGCAGACTTCAGGAACCTGCGAGGGGAAACGTCTCGACTTTCCAATCTGTACCCCTGGGATACTACTTGTAGGATCCAGGGGTCCTGTACGGCTCCAGCGTCATGCTGAGAACTTGGCAGAAGCGGTGGAAGGCTTCTGTTCCTGGGAATGGGCTGCCTGCTGCAGTCTTCTTCCCTTTCCTCTATCCCTGGGCAGATATGCTTATGGGGACGAAAGGACTGAGGCTGAAAAGACGGTGTCTTTTTCTGCATAGATGTGACTTAGGGTAAAAACGGCGGATTTCCCAGCAGTTGCTGTGGCCACCAGGTCCGATGGACCGACCCCAAATAACTCCTCCCCTTTATACGGCAATACATCTTTGTGCCGTTTGGAATCTGCATCACCTGACCACTGTCGTGTCCATAAACATCTTTTGGCAGATATGGACATCGCACTTACTCTTGATGCCAGAGTGCAAATATCCCTCTGTGCATCTCGCATATATAGAAATGCATTCTTTAAATGTTCTATAGTAAATAAAATACTGTCCCTGTCAAGGGTATCAATATTTTCAGTCAGGGAATCCGACCAAGCCACCCCCGCGCTGCACATCCAGGCTGAGGCGATCGCTGGTCGCAGTATAACACCAGTACGTGTGTATATACTTTTTAGGATATTTTCCAGCCTCCTATCAGCTGGCTCCTTGAGGGCGGCCGTATCTGGAGACGGTACCGCCACTTGTTTTGATAAGCGTGTGAGCGCCTTATCCACCCTAAGGGGTGTTTCCCAACGCGCCCTAACTTCTGGCGGGAAAGGGTATACCGCCAATAATTTTCTATCGGGGGAACCCCGCGCCTCATCACACACTTCATTTAATTTATCTGATTCAGGAAAAACTATAGGTAGTTTTTCCACACCCCACATAATACCCTTTTTTGTGGTACTTGTAGTATCAGAAATATGTAACACCTCCTTCATTGCCCTTAACAAGTAACGTGTGGCCCTAAAGGAAAATACGTTTGTTTCTTCACCGTCGACACTGGAGTCAGTGTCCGTGTCTGTGTCGACCGACTGAGGTAAAATGGGCATTATAACGTCCCTGACGGTGTTTTAGACGCCTGGACAGATACTAATATGTTTGCCGGCCGTCTCATGTCGTCAACCGACTTGCAGCGTGTTGACATTATCACGTAATTCCTTAAATAAGCCATCTATTCCGGTGTCGACTCCCTAGAGAGTGACATCACCATTACAGGCAATTTGCTCCGCCTCCCAACATCGTCCTCATACATGTCGACACACACGTACCGACACACAGCACACACACAGGGAATGCTCTGATAGAGGACAGGACCCACTAGCCCTTTGGGGAGACAGAGGGAGAGTTTGCCAGCACACACCAAAAACGCTATAATTATACAGGGACAACCTTTATATAAGTGCTTTTCCCTTATAGCATTTTAATATATGTAGTCATATCGCCAAATCAGTGCCCCCCCTCTGTTTTAACCCTGTTTCTGTAGTGCAGTGCAGGGGAGAGCCTGGGAGCCTTCCCACCAGCATTTCTGTGAGGGAAAATGGCGCTGTGTGCTGAGGAGAATAGGCCCCGCCCCCTTTTCGGCGGGCTTCTTCTCCGTTTTTCTGAGACCTGGCAGGGGTTAAATACATCCATATAGCCCCCAGGGGCTATATGTGATGTATTTTTAGCCAGAATAAGGTACTATCATTGCTGCCCAGGGCGCCCCCCCCCAGCGCCCTGCACCCTCAGTGACCGCTGCTATGAAGTGTGCTGACAACAATGGCGCACAGCTGCAGTGCTGTGCGCTACCTTATGAAGACTTAAGAGTCTTCTGCCGCCGTTTCTGGACCTTCACTTTTCGGCATCTGCAAGGGGGGTCAGCGGCGCGGCTCCGGGACGAACCCCAGGGTGAGACCTGTGTTCCGACTCCCTCTGGAGCTAATGGTGTCCAGTAGCCTAAGAAGCCAATCCATCCTGCACGCAGGTGAGTTCACTTCTCTCCCCTAAGTCCCTCGTAGCAGTGAGCCTGTTGCCAGCAGGACTCACTGAAAATAAAAAACCTAACAAAACTTTTACTCTAAGCAGCTCTTTAGGAGAGCCACCTAGATTGCACCCTTCTCGGCCGGGCACAAAAATCTAACTGAGGCTTGGAGGAGGGTCATAGGGGGAGGAGCCAGTGCACACCACCTGATCCTAAAGCTTTTACTTTTGTGCCCTGTCTCCTACGGAGCCGCTATTCCCCATGGTCCTGACGGAGTCCCCAGCATCCACTAGGACGTTAGAGAAATTACAAACATCCAGTTATACTGTGTAAGGGCTATTTGGTGATTGGACCCCTCACCAAACCTCCGTGGGCCCCCAATCATAAATAGCAGCTTATTGGTTGGTGATTTATCTCTGTCTATGCTTTGATAAATACCCCCTAATAATTACTTCGTAAAGCTGTCCTTACGTAGAGACATCACAAGTAACAAGAGGGGGCGATATATGTCCCCCCGGCTGTGGGATTATACAAGTCACCGAAACGTTGTGTTATTTGTATAAAAGCGCTTTACATGTGACCTCCGGCCTTTGTACGGTCACCTAACTCATGAGTGGCCTCGAATATTCTTCTAATCACCGGCCCGTAATTCAGAGAGCGCAGGGAATACAGTTATACATAGGGCGGTATTAAATTCTCCCCACCCCCTCCACACCCGTTCTGTTTCTGCCGACGGGTGTGGTATAATATTTCAGCTCAGTACCCCAGCAGTAGCGAGGGCACCCAACCCGTTACGCAGCTAAACCCAATTACTATGGGCGCGGTATGCGCAATAACGGGGATCACTTTAGAAAGCAGATTGGGCGTGATATATCATTTGAATACCGCCCATATTGTGGCTTTGGCATAAAGGCATTTAGGTATTCTTGACCTGTAAAGGGGGCGGTTCTTATATATTTTAGTAAAACCCTTTTTTCACCATCACTAAAATCCAGTTTATAGCTGCAATAACCCGGGGCGCGGCTCACTGGAAACGGCTCCCAAAAATCCCTATCCGGGAAGCGACCTGGGAAGGACCACATAGGGAATGGTTAAAAAACAGAATGGTGTGTGTGACAGCGGTCACTGGGGAGGGAGAGATTACAGCCTCCATGTATGGTCTGGACGTGACGGTTTTTACCCCCATTGCCAGCTGTAATGTCTCCCTGCCCCTCTCCTCAGCGATGGGTGTGACAGATGCCTTCCCGGACGGGACACCCTTCCACCCCACTGCAGGTCGCCGGTCCAATCCCTGGGTGATCTGGATTTCCCGACGCTTGGAGAATGTGTGATCTCCAATTGCCGGCAGAAGAGAGAGACTGCGCCATAGGCTGTGTAAATGGCGCCGAGCAGGGAATAAACCGGGTCGAGCCTCAGTGTGTGAAAGGTCTGTCCTGGATCTGACCCGAATTGGAACAGTGTTCCAAATTCCAGTTGGATCTAGGATTTTGGTGGAAAGGGAGTATAAGAAGTGCAATGGGATATCTATCATGATGAAACATTTATACCCCTTTTACACTCGCAGAAAAATCCCGGGATATTGCACGTGAACGCGCATCATCCCGGGATTTTTATCAGTGTAAATGGGTACAGGGACAATTTCCCGGGACGAGCATCCCGGGATTTCATCCCAGGTCAAGAGCAGGGTTGAACCCGGGACCGTCCCGGGAAGCTGCCAGTGTAAACGGGTATACCGGGTCAAGGCGACCCGGCACCCGTTCTCTTCATAGGAGGAGGCGGTGTTTGGAGAAGATTATCTCCAAGCACCGCCTCTGGGAGACTCGGCGGTGACGTCACTGACCCGGCAATATGCCGGGTCAGCCCGCTAATGTGAAAGGGTCATTCCCGGGAATGTGTCCCGGCAAATATACCGGGACACATTCCCGGGAATGAACTTTCCTGCGAGTGTAAAAGAGGTATTAGTGAGCCGGGTTCTTCATTCATTGGCCCTCATTCCGAGTTGATCGCTCGTTGCAGTTTTTCGCAGCGTAGCGATCACGCTAAAAATCGGCTGTTCTGCGCATGCGTATGGGCCACAGTGCGCACGCACTAAATACTTTCACACAAAACTTTGCAGTTTTACACATGGCCGAACGACTGTTTTATATCGCTCGAGTGATCGGTGAGTGATTGACAGGAAGTGGGTGTTTCTGGGTGGTAACGGACCGTTTTCCGGGAGTGTGCTAAAAAACGCAGGCGTGTCAGCATAAAACGCAGGCGTGCCTGGCCGAACGCAGGGCGTGTTTGTGACGTCAAAACAGGAACTGAACTGTGTGATCGCAAGGTAGGAGTAAGTTTTGAGCCACTCTGAAACTGCATGAAAATATTTAATAGCAATTCTGCTAACCTTTCGTTCGCACTTCTGCTAAGCGAAGATACACTCCCAGAGGGCGGCGGCCTAGCGTTTGCACTGCTGCTAAAAGCAGCTAGCGATCGATCAACTCTGACAGAGGGCCATTGTCCGATCATTCAGTTATTGTGTGTATGGACCAGCAAGGTATCAATGGAAGAAGTAGTGTTATATGTGTGGAGTCTACATGTGTACATGCTGCAAAATAAGTCTGCAAGAGGCGCTACGTTCTATACAAAATAGGTGTTCTTTAATTTAATTTAAATAACACATAGACTTAGTCAGAACAAAATGCCATATATACATATTTTTCCAAGAGGTCTGATTCTATCCGAATAAAAAGGTAAACTTCCTGCATACAGACAATTTGTGGTACCAACGTATTACCCTGAGATTACGCGGCAAACCGCTCCCACCTCCGCCTTCAGGGAAGGGGAACACGAGCCGCTAATTTATTAAAATGAAGGCATAGACTGGCGTAAAACCTGAGCTCCTAACTCACAGACATCTGAGGGAGTTACACAAAGTGATTATACAAAACAAACACAAAACATTCAATCTGAAATAAGTTACAGGCTGAAAATGGAGACACAAAGCTAGCAGCGTCGCAGGAAACACCCGCCCACTGCGCTGTAAACTCCGGAACTTTCCTTGCTGTGGTTTAGTAAAAGGTCCTCTGGACGGCCAGGTAGGTACAGTCGCAATGTCGCCAAAGGTTAGGCTTTCGGTCACCTGTGGTCGCTCCTAAGACAGCCACCGCCCCCTGCGCAAGGTGTGCAGTGCTAACTTCCAGAAGCCCCTTCTCCCCTGGATTTGTTCATGAGTTCGAAGCTCTTCTGGAGGATGAGGAGGGAGCTTTTCAGCTGTGAATGAAATACATCATGAAGGAAAACTTATTACACTACAAAACATGTAAGATCCATTCACAAATAGCCCCTGAGCGGCAGCAGTACAGAAACTACACAGACAGCCGTCCGGTGCTACAGGAGGGACGGGAATGGCCAAAGGTGGCGGCGGAGGGTTATTAATGTAATCCACACAAGGGGGAGAAGGGGGGGGGGGCATGGATTGGTGGCTGCAGCTCATTTCCAATGACGTGGCCCTCGCAGGCATGAAACCTCAGCATAATACACCTCACGCCTCCAATTACAACACCCTCAAACCTCATCCCTCCACAGGGAACCTCCCTAATAAAGCCTAAAAACAATATACATCATACATCAGCCCCCACATAGACCAGAATATATGAGGAGGTCAGTGGCGTAACTACTGCCCCCGCAGTCCTCGCGGTGGCTTGGGGGCGAGGGGCTGCGGGGGCGCCACTGATTTACAGCAGACTGACATGCAGACGAGCGTCCGCATGTCAGTCTGCAGTCTCCTTCCCTCCGCCGCTTTTTGGAGGGACACGGAGGGCACACAGCGCGCCTCCCTGTGTCCCTCCTGCTGCATCATCTCCGGCGGCCGCGGGTCTAATAGGGGGAAGTGCCGTCCGTGAGCTCTAATTGGCTCACGAACCGGCACTTCCCCCTATTAGACCCGCGGCCGCCGGAGATGATGCAGCAGGAGGGACACAGGAGAGACGAGCTGTGCCCTCCGTGTCCCTCCAAAAAGCGATGGCGGGGGGGGGGTAAATATCTGGCACTGGGGGCATATATGGCACGGGGGGGAGGGAAGAATATCTGGCACTGGGGCATTTCTGGCACTGGGGGCATATCTGGCACTGGGGCATATATGGCACTGGGGGGGGAATATCTGGCACTGGGGGCATATATGGCACTGGGGGGGGGGATATCTGGCACTGGGGGCATATATGGCACTGGGGGGGGGGGGATATCTGGCACTGGGGCATATATGGCACTGGGGGGAATATCTGGCACTGGGGGGGGGGATATCTGGCACTGGGGCATATATGGCACTGGGGGGGAATATCTGGCACTGGGGGGGGATATCTGGCACTGGGGGGGGAATATCTGGCACTGGGGGCATATATGGCACTGGGGGGGAATATCTGGCACTGGGGGCATATATGGCACTGGGGGGGATATCTGGCACTGGGGGCATATATGGCACTGGGGGGGATATCTGGCACGGGGGGAATATCTGGCACTGGGGGGGAATATCTGGCACTGGGGGGGAATATCTGGCACTGGGGGGGAATATCTGGCACTGGGGGGGGGAATATCTGGCACTGGGGGGGGGAATATCTGGCACTGGGGGGGGAATATCTGGCACTGGGGGGGGGGAATATCTGGCACTGGGGGGGGGGAATATCTGGCACTGGGGGGGGGAATATCTGGCACTGGGGGGGGGGAATATCTGGCACTGGGGGGCATATCTGGCACTGGGGGCATATCTGGCACTGGGGGCATATCTGGCACTGGGGGCATATCTGGCACTGGGGGCATATCTGGCACTGGGGGCATATCTGGCACTGGGGGCATATCTGGCACTGGGGGCATATCTGGCACTGGGGAATATCTGGCACTGGGGGCATATGTGGCACTGGGGGCATATGTGGCACTGGGGGCATATGTGGCACTGGGGGGGTATATGTGTACCTGGCACATGGGGGGGGGGGGACGACGACTATATTTGGCACTGGGGCATGTAAGTACCTGGCACCGTGGGGGAATATCTGGCACTGGGGACATATGTGGCACTGGGAGCACAGCCCTAGCAACAAGGACTACCTCCTAGCAACGAGCATGACACCCAGTGCATGAAACACCTGGCAACGAGCATGACACCCAGTGCATGAAACCCCTGGCAACGAGCATGACACCCAGTGCATGAAACCCCTGGCAACGAGCATGACACCCTGAGCATGAAAACCCCTGGCACCGTGCATGGAACCAAGAGCATGAAACCCCTGGCAACGAGCATGACACCCAGTGCATGAAACCCCTGACAACGAGCAGGTAATTGAAAAGTAATTAGAAGCCTTACTGTAGGACTTAATGTGTAATGGACATTACGGTGTGTGGCATAATGTATCACGGACATTGCGGTGTGTGTCATAATGTGTCACAGGCATTACGGTGTATGGTATACTATATCGCGGGCATTGTGATATGTGGTATAATGTCTCAGGGTCATTGCAGTGTGTGGCATAATGTATCACGGACATTGCGGTGTGTGTCATAATGTGTCAGGCATTACTATGTGTGGTATACTATATCACGGGCATTGTGGTATGTGGTATAATGTCTCAGGGTCATTGCAGTGTGGCATAATACATAACGGGCATTGCGATGTGTGGCATAGGGTATAACGGGCAGGGCATTGCGGTATGTGTCACAGGCATTACGGTGTATGATATACTATATCACGGGCATTGTGGTATAATGTCTCAAGGTCATTGCAGTGTGTGGCATAATGTGTCACAGGCATTGTATGTGCTATAATGTATCGGGCATTGCAGTGTGTGGCATAATGTATCACGGACATTGCGGTGTGTGTCATAATGTGTCACAGACATTGTATGTGCTATAATGTATCAGGGGCATTGCAGTGTGTAGCATAATGTATAACGGGCATTGCGATTCCTGTCATAATGTGTCACAGGCATTACGGTGTGTGGCATAATGTGTCGGGGGCATTACAGTGTGTGCATATTGTGTCGTGCATTATTGTGTGCGGCATAATGTCTAAGGGCCATTGCAGCATAATGTATACTGGGCATTACTATAAGGAGGAAAAATGACAAATAATGTAAGGGGCATGAATCAGGATTATTTTTCTTTCCTGTGGTGGCCAACGTATGGCCGTGCAAGTTGCAAAACTGGGGTATAAGGTAGTCTTTTCCTACAATGCCACGCCCCTTTATGCGAAACCACGCCCACTCCAACAAACCCACGCCCCTTTTTTGGCATATTTATCCCTTTCTTGCTCCCAATTATGGAGCATGAAGGGGGGGGCGCCGAATAATTTTTTGGCTTGGGGGAGAAAAATTTCTAGTTACGCCACTGGAGGAGGTAATATCCAGGTACGGTCTGCACAGGAGTTATAGATCAGCTTTCCCTCTGTACAGCAAGTCAGCTCATTACCTGAAGTTTCTGTTACTCCCTGTTGGTGCAGGCAGGTGGCGCTGTGCACTCAGACATAACGCAGCAGTGAGAGAGAAGGTTCCGCTCTATGTAAGTATAGCGTACTATGATTAGACAGTCTGTAGCATTATACAGTCCGTACTTCCTAGTGTGATGGTAAACGTTCTGTACGCCGCTATAGCGCTGCTATTCCTCACTCCACAGCTGTACAATCTGTGTTTGCAAGGTGACATCAGAGTGAGTGCAGCACAGTCTATGTAGCAGGTTAGTGTGTGACTGGATGGTGATGTCACAGAGCGAGTGCAGCGCAGTCACACAGTCTATGTAGCAGGTTAGTGTGCGATTGGATGGTGATGTCACAGAGTGAGCGCAGTCACACAGTCTATGCAGCAGGTTAGTGTGTGACCGGATGGTGTTGTCACAGAGTGACACAGTCACACAGTCAATGTAGCAGGTTAGTGTGTGACTGGATGGTGCAGTCACAGAGCAAGTGCAGCGCAGTCACAAATCTATGTAGCAGGCTAGTGTATGACTGGATGGTGATGTTACAGAGTGAGGGCAACACAGTCACAGTCTATGTAGCAGGTTAGTGTGTGATTGATGGTGATGTCACAGAGCGAGTGCAGTCACACAGTCTATGTAGCAGGTTAGTGTGTGACTGGAAAGTGACGCCACAGAGTGAAGGCAACCAAGTCACACAGTCTATGTAGCAGGTTAGTGTGTGACTGGAAAGTGAAGCCACAGAGTGAGGGCAACCAAGTCACACAGTCTATGTAGCAGGTTAATGTGCGATTCATACTGGGGAAGCGGCACAGCTCGGCGTGGTGGGGAAGCGGCACAGCTCGGCGTGGTGGGGAAGCGGCACAGCTCGGCGTGGGGGGGGGGGGAAGAGGAACAACTCGGCGTCGGGGGAGGGGGGGGGAGAAAGGCAACCGAGTGAGGGCAACCAAGTCACACAGTCTATGTAGCAGGTTAATGTGTGATTCATACTGGGGAAGCGGCACAGCTCGGCGTGGTGGGGAAGCGGCACAGCTCGGCGTGGTGGGGAAGCGGCACAGCTCGGCATGGGGGGGAAAGAGGCACTGCTCAGCGTGGTGGGGGGGGGGGGGGGGGGAGAGGCACAACTCAGCGTGGGAGAATGGCTTGGAGGGGTTAGATGTTCAAGATGTAAACAACTTGTAAATGTTTTACTGCTCTAATGGCACGGGTTACTTGTATAGCACAGGTTTCACATCTGCGGCATCTGCTCCTGGTGGGGTGTTTCAATATCTTTAAAGTTGTTTAAAGTTCCTGCCATGATTACGGTATGCGTACAGATAACCACACCCCGCGTGGTATGCGTACAGATAACCACGCTCCGTGCGCACAGATAACCACGCTCCGCATGATATGCGTACAAATAACCACGCTCCGCACGGTATGTGGACAGATGACCACGCTCCGCACGGTATGTGGACGGATAACTACGCTCGGCATGGTATGTGCCAGAGGAGGCATCAGTCATTATGGCCGGTTGTTCAGGAAAAATAAGATTTTACTCACCGGTAAATCTATTTCTCGTAGTCCGTAGTGGATGCTGGGGACTCCGTAAGGACCATGGGGAATAGACGGGCTCCGCAGGAGACTGGGCACTCTAAGAAAGATTTAGTACTACTGGTGTGCACTGGCTCCTCCCTCTATGCCCCTCCTCCAGACCTCAGTTAAGGGAACTGTGCCCGGAAGAGCTGACATTACAAGGAATGGATTTTGGAACCCAGGGTAAGACTCATACAAGCCACACCAATCACACCGTATAACTTGTGATAACCTTACCCAGTTAACAGTATGAACAAACAACAGAGCATCAACCAATGGATGCCAACATAACATAACCCTTTATTAAGCAATAACTATATACACATATTGCAGAAAGTCCGCACTTGGGACGGGCGCCCAGCATCCACTACGGACTACGAGAAATAGATTTACCGGTGAGTAAAATCTTATTTTCTCTAACGTCCTAGTGGATGCTGGGGACTCCGTAAGGACCATGGGGATTATACCAAAGCTCCCAAACGGGCGGGAGAGTGCGGATGACTCTGCAGCACCGAATGGGCCAACACAAGGTCCTCCTCAGCCAGGGTATCAAACTTGTAGAATTTTGCAAAGGTGTTTGAACCCGACCAAGTAGCAGCTCGGCAAAGCTGTAATGCCGAGACCCCTCGGGCAGCGCCCAAGAAGAGCCCACCTTCCTTGTGGAATGGTCTTTCACTGATTTTGGATGCGGCAATCCAGCCGCAGAATGAGCCTGCTGAATCGTGTTACAGATCCAGCGAGCAATAGTTTGCTTTGAAGCAGAAGCACTCAGCTTGTTGGATGCATACAGGATAAACAGCGAGTCAGTCTTCCTGACTCCAGCCGTTCTGGTAACCTAAATCTTCAAAGCCCGGACTACGTCAAACAGCTTGGAATCCCCCAAGTCACAAGTAGCCGCAGGCACCACAATAGGTTGGTTCAAATGAAAAGATGACACCACCTTTGGCAGAAATTGCGGACGAGTCCGCAATTCTGCCCTGTCCATATGGAAAACCAGATAGGGGCTTTTACATGACAAAGCCGCCAATTCTGACACACGCCTAGCCGAAGCTAAGGCCAACAGCATGACCACTTTCCACGTGAGATACTTTAGCTCCACAGTCTTAAGTGGCTCAAACCAGTGGGATTTCAGGAAACCCAACACCACGTTAAGATCCCAAGGTGCCACCGGTGGCACAAAAGGGGGCTGAATATGCAGCACTCCCTTAACAAACGTCTGAACCTCAGGCAGTGAAGCCAGTTCTTTTTGAAAGAAAATTTATAGGGCCGAAATCTGGACCTTTATGGACCCTAATTTTAGGCCCATAGTCACTCCTGACTGTAGGAAGTGCAGGAATCGACCCAGCTGGAATTCCTCTGTAGGGGCCTTCCTGGGTCCTCTGTGAGCATTTCTTGCAGTTCCGGGTACCAAGTCCTTCTTGGCCAATCCGGAACAATGAGTATTGTTCTCACTCCTCTTTTTCTTACAATTCTCAGCACCTTTGGTATGAGAGGAAGAGGAGAAAACACAAAAACCGACTGGAACACCCACGGTGTTACTAGTGCGTCCACAGCGATCGCCTGAGGGTCTCTTGACCTGGCGCAATACTTCTGTAGCTTTTTGTTGAGGCGGGACGCCATCATGTCCACCTGTGGCAGTTCCCATCGATTTGCAATCTGCGTGAAGACTTCCTGATGAAGTCCCCACTCTCCCGGGTGGAGATCGTGCCTGCTGAGGAAGTCTGCTTCCCAGTTGTCCACTCCCGGAATGAACACTGCTGACAGTGCGCTTACGTGATTCTCCGCCCAGCGAAGAATTCTGGTGGCTTCTACCATCGCCACCCTGCTCCTTGTGCCGCCTTGGCGGTTTACATGAGCCACTGCGGTCTGACTGGATCAGAACCGGTTGGTCGCGAAGCAGGGTCTCCGCTTGACTTAGGGCGTTGTATATGGCCCTTAGTTCCAGGATATTGATGTGAAGGCAAGTCTCCTGCCTTGACCACAGCCCTTGGAAATTTCTTCCCTGTGTGACTGTCCCCCACCCTCGGAGGCTTGCATCCGTGGTCACCAGGACCCAGTCCTGAATGCCGAATCTGCGACCTTCGAGAAGGTGAGCACTCTGCAGTCACCACAGGAGAGACACCCTGGCTCTGGGGGATAGGGTGATTAACCGATGCATCCGAAGATGTGATCCGGACCACTTGTCCAGTAAGTCCCATTGAAAGGTCCTCCTATGGAACCTGCCGAAGGGAATGGCCTCGAATGATGCCACCCTCCTTCCCAGGACTCGAGTGCAGTGATGCACTGACACCTGTTTTGGTTTTAATAGATTCCTGACCAGTGTCACGAGCTTCTGAGCTCTCTCTATCGGGAGATAAACCCTTTTCTGGTCTGTGTCTAGGATCATGTCTAGGAGAGGCAGATGAGCTGTAAGAACCAACTGCGACTTTGGAATATATAGAATCCAGCCGTGTTGCCGTTTCACTTCCAGAGAAAGTGATACGCTGTTCAGCAACTGCTCTCTTGATCTCGCTTTTATGAGGAGATCGTCCAAGTACGTGATAATAGTGACACCTTGCTTCCGCAGGAGCACCATCATTTCCGCCATTACCTTGGTGAATATTCTCAAGGCCGTGGAGAGACCAAACGGCAACGTCTGAAATTGGTAATGACCATCCCGTACCGCAATTCTGAGGTATGCCTGATGAGGTGGATAAATGGGGATATGAAGGTATGCATCCTTTATATCCCGAGTCACCATAAAATCTCCCCCTTTCAGGCTTGCAATAACCGCTCTTAGCGATTCCATCTTGAACTTGAACCCTTTCAGGTATATGTTCAGGGATTTTAAATTCATTATGGGTCCGACCGAACCGTCTGGTTTCGGGACTACAACATGGTCGAATAATAACCCCTTCCTTGTTGAAGGAGGGGAACCTTGACCACCACCTGTTGAAGATACAATTTATGAATTGCAGTTAACACTGTTTCCCTCTCGTAGGGGGAAGCCGGCAGGGCCGTCGGTGAGGGGGCATCTTCTCAAAGTCCAGCTTGTATCCCTGAGACACAATATCTATTGCCCAGGGATCTAACAGGGAGTGAACCCACTTGTGGCTGAACTGACGAAGGCGTGCCCCCACCGGGCCTAGCTCCGCCTTGCGGTGGATTTTTGTAGAGGCCGGGGAGGACTTCTGTTCCTGGGAACTAGCTGTGTTGCGCAGCTTCTTTCCTGTGCCCCCACCTCTGGCAAGAAAGGACGCACCTCGGACTTTCTTGTTTCTTTATTCGAAAGGCTGCATTTGATAATGTCGTGCTTTCCTAGGCTGTGCAGGAATATAAGGCAAAATATCAGAATTACCAGCTATAGCTGTGTAGACCAGGTCCGAGAACCCTTCTCCACACAATCCTCAGCCTTCCACATGCCTCTTAAGTCGGCATCATCTGTCCATTGCATATTCTACAGGACACGTCAAGCAGAAATCGACATAGCTTTGACTCCAGGACCCAGTATACTCATGTCTCTTTGGGATATATATATATATATATATATATATATATATATATATATATATATATATATATATATATATATATATATATATATAGTACTCCATATATATATATATATATATATAGTACTCCATATATATATATATAGTACTCCAAGACGAAAACGGCACTGGACGCAATGTATAAGAAAATAAGGTGTATTGCAAAAAACGACAGCTGTTTCAGGGCAGCAGCCCTTTCCTCAAGTAGACAGCAACACCACCAACAAATGGACAAGACACACATACAACACTTACCCCACCTAAATACCCGCTGCAGTGCTCCCCACCGCCGTCTCTCCCCGCGTCCTGGCTTCCGGAAGTGAAGCCGCCGGGTCACTTCCGGTCAGCGCGTCACTGGTTACCATGGCGAGCCGATGTTTGCGGCTCACCTCGTCCCTGCTGCGCTTCACAGGGTGCCGGCTCAGCTTCCTCCATGGCCAGGAAGCTTGTGATCGGAGGGGGGAGGCAGGTAATCTAATGCACATACAGTTGAACATAATAAACAACAAAAAACAAATAATGTACATAGAAAACAAGCAATTGTATACAAACAGATCATTAATACAGGAACATTAAAGTCCCTGCTGTGTAACCCAGGAGAATACCCAAGAATGGAAACCAGACTCCTAATAAAAGGGTTCAATAGTGATAGGCAATAAGCCTTAAACCACAGCAGGGACTTTAATGTTCCTGTATTAATGATCTGTTTGTATACAATTGCTTGTTTTCTATGTACATTATTTGTTTTTTGTTGTTTATTATGTTCAACTGTATGTGCATTAGATTACCTGCCTCCCCCCTCCGATCACAAGCTTCCTGGCCATGGAGGAAGCTGAGCCGGCACCCTGTGAAGCGCAGCAGGGACGAGGTGAGCCGCAAACATCGGCTCGCCATGGTAACCAGTGACGCGCTGACCGGAAGTGACCCGGCGGCTTCACTTCCGGAAGCCAGGACGCGGGGAGAGACGGCGGTGGGGAGCACTGCAGCGGGTATTTAGGTGGGGTAAGTGTTGTATGTGTGTCTTGTCCATTTGTTGGTGGTGTTGCTGTCTACTTGAGGAAAGGGCTGCTGCCCTGAAACAGCTGTCGTTTTTTGCAATACACCTTATTTTCTTATACATTGCGTCCAGTGCCGTTTTCTTCTTGGAGTACTGCATCTGACATGTCTAACGCTGCACGGAGGCTAGTTGTGATTTCTTAATCCATAGAGTGCCGACTGAATTGCAAGTATATATATATATATATATATATATATATATATATATATATATATATATATATTTATCTATCACTTAAGACAGCATCTTTAATTATATATATATATATATATATATATATATATATATATATATATATATATATATATATATACACACATACATACATACCCTCCAACTGTACCTTTTTAATAGGTACAGTACCTTCTTTTCATGGTCTGTACCGATTTTTGCCTCCCCAAACTTCCATTGAAAGTATAGGAAAAGGGGCGTGGTCACAACCCCCTTTATCCACGGCCACGCCCCTTTTTCAGATTTGTACCGATTTTTCTGTGTAAAATGTTGGAGGGTATGTATATACACACACACACATTATATATATATATATATATATATATATATATATATATATATATATATGCATACTAGGGTCTCAATCTCTGCTGATAAGGTACCTGTCCACGCTGCCACAGCGCTATAAACCCATGCCGACACAATCGCCGGTCTGAGTAGTATACTAGAATGTGCACGCTATCTGCAGGATCCCTGAGAATAGCTAGTGCTACCTTCTGTGCAAACAGGACACCCTAGGGGAAGATTCCCAACACATCCTGGCCCTAGTAGGGAAAGGATACTGCCTGAGAATTTTTTGTGGGAAGCTGCAGTCTCTTGTCTGGAGATTCCCGCTCTTTTTCCTCATGAGAGGAGGGAAATTTACCTCAGCTTTCTTCCCCTTAAACATGTGTACCCTTGTGTCAGGGACAAATGAGTCATCAGTGATATGCAAATCATCTTTTATTACAATAATCATATATTGAATACCTCTCAGCCATCTTGGCTGTAACTTTGCATTATCGTAGTCGTCACTGGAGTCAAACTTCGTGTCGATATCAGTGTTTATTATTTTGGATAGTGAGCATTGTGAGACTCTGAAGGTCTCTGTGACACAGGGACAGACATGGGTAGATTTCCTGTCTGTTCTCTAATCTTTTGTGCAATAAATTCACCTAAGCACTTACACATATCCAAACAGGTGTCGGCGTTGTCGACGGAGACACCCTCTCACACATATTTGCTCTATCTCCTCCTTAGAGGAGCCTTTTACCTCAGACATGTCGACACACACGTACCGACACACCACACACACAGGGGATGCTCTATTTGAAGACAGTTCCCCCACAAGGCCCTTTGGAGTGATAGAGAGAGAGTATGCCAGCACACACCCCAGCGCTATATGACCCAGGAATCACACAGTAACTTAGTGTTAACCCAGTAGCTGCTGTATATATTGTTTTTACGCCAAATTTATGTGCCCCCCCCTCTCTTTTTACCCTCTCTATCGTGCAGGGGAGAGCCTGGGGAGCTTCCTCTCAGCGGAGCTGTGGAGAGAAAATGGCGCTGGTGAGTGCTGAGGAAGAAGGCCCCGCCCCCTCAGCGGCGGGCTTCTCCCGTGATTTTGTGTAAAATTAATGGCGGGGGCTCATGCATATAACAGTGTTCAACTTTTGCCATGAGGTACTTAATTGCTGCCCAGGGCGCTCCCCCCTGCGCCCTGCACCCTACATTGACCGGAGTGTGTGGGAGCAATGGCGCACAGCTGCAGTGCTGTGCGCTACCTCATATGAAGACAGGAGTCTTCTGCCGCCGATTTCAATGTCTTCTTGCTTCTGCCGGCTTCTGTCTTCAGGCTCTGCGAGGGGGACGGCGGCACGGCTCCGGGAACGGACGACAAGGTCAGGTCCTGTGTTCAATCCCTCTGGAGCTAATGGTGTCCAGTAGCCTAAGAAGCGCAACCTAGCCGCAGTTAGTAGGTTTGCTTCTCTCCCCTCAGTCCCACGTAGCAGAGAGTCTGTTGCCAGCAGAAGCTCTCTGAAAATAAAAAACCTGACAAATACTTTCTTATTAGCAAGCTCAGGAGAGCTCACTAAAATGCACCCAGCTCCTTCCGGGCACAGATTCTAACTGAGGTCTGGAGGAGGTGCTTAGAGGGAGGAGCCAGTGCACACCAGTAGTACTAAATCTTTCTTAGAGTGCCCAGTCTCCTGCGGAGCCCGTCTATTCCCCATGGTCCTTACAGAGTCCCCAGCATCCACTAGGACGTTAGAGAAATGTTTATTGCTTATTTACAGGGTGACAGAATGTTCTTAGATGATCTGTTCCTGTGTTACCTGTTCTAGCGTAGTGATGGAGTCCTGCAGCACGCCTTTCAGTCTAGGTCCTGGGCCCTTATTACTCCGTGCCGCGCGGCTGGAGTGTAACCTGGAGAATTCAGAATCAAAGAATAAGAATCTCTCGGACTTTCTCAGAGCTGTGAATAGACTGGGAAGATGGTACATACAGGATACAAGGTGGGGAAATTACTAATCAATCAATGATATTTTCCACAAACACATACACAACAATAATTAACATTTATCAATGCAGTTATATGCAGACTTTGTAGGAGAAATGGTGCTAAAAATCCCATGCGAGAGTATTACAATGTACTGAGCAGTAATTACACAACCGGGCGAGAGTCTTACAATGGAGAGTACTGAGCAGTGATCAGGCTGTGACTAGGGATATGTAGTGGCTGCAGTGCTGAGTACAGTACCGGGTGACAGTCTTACAATGGAGAGTACTGAGCAGTGATCAGGCGGTGACTAGGGATATGTACTGGCTGCAGTGCGGAGTATAGTACCGGGTGACAGTCTTACAATGGAGAGCACTGAACGGTGATCAGGCTGTGACTAGGGATATGTAGCGGCTGCACTGCTGAGTACAGTACCGGGTGACAGTCTTACAATGGAGAGTACTGAGCAGTGATCAGGCTGTGACTAGGGATATGTAGCGGCTGCAGTGCTGAGTACAGTACCGGGTGAGAGTCTTACAATGGAGAGTACTGAGCAGTGATCAGGCTGTGACTAGGGATATATAGCGGCTGCACTGCTGAGTACAGTACCAGGTGACAGTCTTACAATGGAGAGTACTGAGCAGTGATCAGGCTGTGACTAGGGATATGTAGTGGCTGCAGTGCTGAGTATAGAATCGGGTGAGAGTCTTACAATGGAGAGTACTGAGCGGTGATCAGGCTGTGACTAGGGATATGTAGTGGCTGCAGTGCTGAGTACAGTACCGGGTGAGAGTCTTACAATGGAGAGTACTGAGCAGTGATCAGGCTGTGACTAGGGATATGTAGCGGCTGCACTGCTGAGTACAGTACCAGGTGAGAGTCTTACAATGGAGAGTACTGAGCAGTGATCAGGCTGTGACTAGGGATATGTAGCGGCTGCACTGCCGAGTACAGTACCAGGTGACAGTCTTACAATGGAGAGTACTGAGCAGTGATCAGGCTGTGACTAGGGATATGTAGTGGCTGCAGTGCTGAGTACAGTACCAGGTGACAGTCTTACAATGGAGAGTACTGAGCAGTGATCAGGCTGTGACTAGGGATATGTAGTGGCTGCAGTGCTGAGTACAGTACCGGGTGAGAGTCTTACAATGGAGAGTACTGAGCAGTGATCAGGCTGTGACTAGGGATATATAGCGGCTGCACTGCTGAGTACAGTACCAGGTGACAGTCTTACAATGGAGAGTACTGAGCGGTGATCAGGCTGTGACTAGGGATATGTACTGGCTGCACTGCTGAGTACAGTACCGGGTGACAGTCTTACAATGGAGAGTACTGAGCAGTGATCAGGCGGTGACTAGGGATATGTACTGGCTGCAGTGCGGAGTATAGTACCGGGTGACAGTCTTACAATGGAGAGCACTGAACGGTGATCAGGCTGTGACTAGGGATATGTAGCGGCTGCACTGCTGAGTACAGTACCGGGTGACAGTCTTACAATGGAGAGTACTGAGCAGTGATCAGGCTGTGACTAGGGATATGTAGCGGCTGCAGTGCTGAGTACAGTACCGGGTGAGAGTCTTACAATGGAGAGTACTGAGCAGTGATCAGGCTGTGACTAGGGATATATAGCGGCTGCACTGCTGAGTACAGTACCAGGTGACAGTCTTACAATGGAGAGTACTGAGCGGTGATCAGGCTGTGACTAGGGATATGTACTGGCTGCACTGCTGAGTACAGTACCGGGTGACAGTCTTACAATGGAGAGTACTGAGCAGTGATCAGGCTGTGACTAGGGGTATGTAGTGGCTGCACTGCTGAGTACAGTACCGGGTGACAGTCTTACAATGGAGAGTACTGAGCAGTGATCAGGCTGTGACTAGGGATATGTAGCGGCTGCAGTGCTGAGTACAGTACCGGGTGAGAGTCTTACAATGGAGAGTACTGAGCAGTGATCAGGCTGTGACTAGGGATATATAGCGGCTGCAGTGCTGAGTACAGTACCGGGTGAGAGTCTTACAATGGAGAGTACTGAGCAGTGATCAGGCTGTGACTAGGGATATGTAGCGGCTGCAGTGCTGAGTACAGTACCGGGTGAGAGTCTTACAATGGAGAGTACTGAGCAGTGATCAGGCTGTGACTAGGGATATGTAGCGGCTGCAGTGCGGAGTACAGTACCGGGTGAGAGTCTTACAATGGAGAGTACTGAGCAGTGATCAGGCTGTGACTAGGGATATGTAGCGGCTGCAGTGCTGAGTACAGTACCGGGTGAGAGTCTTACAATGGAGAGTACTGAGCGGTGATCAGGCTGTGACTAGGGATATGTAGTGGCTGCAGTGCTGAGTACAGTACAGGATGAGAGTCTTACAATGGAGAGTACTGAGCAGTGATCAGGCTGTGACTAGGGATATGTAGCGGCTGCAGTGCGGAGTACAGTACCGGGTGAGAGTCTTACAATGGAGAGTACTGAGCAGTGATCAGGCTGTGACTAGGGATATGTAGCGGCTGCAGTGCTGAGTACAGTACCGGGTGAGAGTCTTACAATGGAGAGTACTGAGCGGTGATCAGGCTGTGACTAGGGATATGTAGTGGCTGCAGTGCTGAGTACAGTACAGGATGAGACAGTCTTACAATGGAGAGTACTGAGCAGTGATCAGGCTGTGACTAGGGATATGTAGCGGCTGCAGTGCTGAGTACAGTACAGGATGAGACAGTCTTACAATGGAGAGTACTGAGCGGTGATCAGGCTGTGACTAGGGATATGTAGTGGCTGCAGTGCTGAGTACAGTACCAGGTGAGAGTCTTACAATGGAGAGTACTGAGCAGTGATCAGGCTGTGACTAGGGATATGTACTGGCTGCAGTGCGGAGTATAGTATCGGGTGACAGTCTTACAATGGAGAGTACTGAGCAGTGATCAGGCTGTGACTAGGGATATGTAGTGGCTGCAGTGCTGAGTACAGTACCGGGTGAGAGTCTTACAATGGAGAGTACTGAGCAGTGATCAGGCTGTGACTAGGGATATGTAGTGGCTGCACTGCTGAGTACAGTACAGGATGAGACAGTCTGCGCGATATATGTAGATTTATACTTACAGCCTATGTAAGTGGTTGGAAAGAACATGTGATAACACACAGAAAAACAGCTGCGTATGAGATGTTTTCACACGTGTTCTTACCTGTTAGTCCCGTCTCCTGGACTGTGGATATGGTAGAAGGACTGTGCTGCATGCTCGATCTTTGACAGCTTGACAAACAGAGTGATGTTCATCAGGACCAGCAGGATCAGCCTGACGGGCGCAAGAAACAGAACAAAACATCAGTCAGAAAGTGGTGCAGCTTGTCAACAATCAAATTCTATACCCTGGGCACCACAGGGCGATGTACATGCTCAGTTATCCATACCCCTGATATCTCTGTAATGTACAGGACACTTGTCATTGCATATAATAATGTCTGTAAGCAATAGATGTGCTGACATCACTGCCATAGTATTATATACAGTACATACACATACCCCTGTGCTGACATCACTGCCATAGTATTATATACAGTACATACACATACCCCTGTGCTGACATCACTGCCATAGTATTATATACAGTACATACACATACTCCTGTGCTGACATCACTGCCATAGTATTATATACAGTACATACACATACTCCTGTGCTGACATCACTGCTATAGTATTATATACAGTACATACACATACCCCTGTGCTGACATCACTGCCATAGTATTATATACAGTACATACACATACCCCTGTGCTGACATCACTGCCATAGTATTATATACAGTACATACACATACTCCTGTGCTGACATCACTGCCATAGTATTATATACAGTACATACACATACCCCTGTGCTGACATCACTGCCATAGTATTATATACAGTACATACACATACCCCTGTGCTGACATCACTGCCATAGTATTATATACAGTACATGAACATACTCCTGTGCTGACATCACTGCCATAGTATTATATACAGTACATACACATACCCATGTGCTGACATCACTGCCATAGTATTATATACAGTACATACACATACTCCTGTGCTGACATCACTGCCATAGTATTATATACAGTACATACACATACCCCTGTGCTGACATCACTGCCATAGTATTATATACAGTACATACACATACTCCTGTGCTGACATCACTGCCATAGTATTATATACAGTACATACACATACCCCTGTGCTGACATCACTGCCATAGTATTATATACAGTACATACACATACTCCTGTGCTGACATCACTGCCATAGTATTATATACAGTACATGAACATACTCCTGTGCTGACATCACTGCCATAGTATTATATACAGTACATACACATACCCCTGTGCTGACATCACTGCCATAGTATTATATACAGTACATACACATACCCCTGTGCTGACATCACTGCCATAGTATTATATACAGTACATACACATACCCCTGTGCTGACATCACTGCCATAGTATTATATACAGTACATACACATACCCCTGTGCTGACATCACTGCCATAGTATTATATACAGTACATACACATACCCCTGTGCGGACATCACTGCCATAGTATTATATACAGTACATACACATACTCCTGTGCTGACATCACTGCCATAGTATTATATACAGTACATACACATACCCCTGTGCTGACATCACTGCCATAGTATTATATACAGTACATACACATACTCCTGTGCTGACATCACTGCCATAGTATTATATACAGTACATAGACATACTCCTGTGCTGACATCACTGCCATAGTATTATATACAGTACATGAACATACTCCTGTGCTGACATCACAGTGATACTCAGTAAGAATGGGCGTCAGCAGCAGTGATGCTCAGTAAGAATGGGCGTCAGCAGCAGTGATGCTCAGTAAGAATGGGCGTCAGCAGCAGTGATGCTCAGTAAGAATGGGCGTCAGCAGCAGTGATGCTCAGTAAGAATGGGCGTCAGCAGCAGTGATGCTCAGTAAGAATGTCCGTCAGGAGCAGTGATGCTCAGTAAGAATGGCCGTCAGGAGCAGTGATGCTCAGTAAGAATGCCTGTCCGTGGCGGTGATGCTCAGTAAGAATGCCTGTCAGTAGCAGTGATGCTCAGTAAGAATGGCGTCAGGAGCAGTAATGTGCAGTAATATGGATATAATACAATGGGCAGTGTGCCTGTGATTATAAAGCAGTGAATGGTGCAGGAAGGTAGGAGGGTCCTGCATGTGCAGCAAAGGTTATACAGCACAGCTGGGATATGATCAGTAGCGGTAATATGGATATAATACAATGGGTGCTGAGCCTGTGATTATACAGCAGTGATTGGTGCAGGAAGGTAGGAGGGCCCTGCATGTGCAGCAGAGGTTATACAGCACAGCTGGGATATGATAGGTATCAGTAATATGGATATAATACAATGGGCAGTGAGCCTGTGATTATAAAGCAGTGAATGGTGCAGGAAGGTAGGAGGGCCCTGCATGTGCAGCAGAGGTTATACAGCACAGCTGGGATATGATCGGTAGGACACATGAGGATAAGGTGTCTGATATAGATAAAGGGAACGTATCCCAGTGTCAGTCACATGTCGGGTAGCACTGGGAAGGACCCAATCTTATCTATACGCTCTCCCTATTAGTATACAGCCCTCGTGCTCTATAATACAATTAGCTCCTGATAAGAGTCCTAATCTACAGACCGGTCACAGTGCGGCTACAAGCACCTGGGAGCTGAAGGTCATTAATACACAGGCGGCTCCCAATCCTCCTAGGTGACTAGGTAACAGCAGCTTCATGTTCCCAACTATATTATATATATATATATATATATATATATATATATATATATATATATATATATACATACATACATACATACATACATACATACATACATACATACATACACACACACACACACACATATATATACACACACACACACACACACACACACACACACACACACACACACACACGTCTCCAAACTTTCAAGCATTCCCTGAGAACTCACCTCTTCAGGCAGCTTATCACACCCCATGTCCGCCCGCATAACCTTCATAAATATTCTTTTCCCCATAGAGTGTAAGCTTGCGAGCAGGGCCCTCCTACCTCTGTGTCTGTCTGTTATTACCCAGTTTTGTTCTATTACTGTTGTTCCAATTGTAAAGTGCAACAGAATATACTGCGCTACATAAGAAACGGTTAATAAATTGTATCCGTGACATAAATGACTTCAGGCCACTCGTGGATTGTTAACTGTAGTGAAACTACAAATACCAGCATGCTCTGATTTCTCCAGGTATAAAAACACATAGGCCCTCATTCCGAGTTGATCGGTCGCAAGGCGAATTTAGCAGAGTTACACACGCTAAGCCGCCGCCTACTGGGAGTGAATCTTAGCTTCTTAAAATTGCGACCGATGTATTCGCAATATTGCGATTACTAACTACTTAGCAGTTTCAGAGTAGCTTCAGACTTACTCTGCCTGTGCGATCATTTCAGTGCTTGTCGTTCCTGGTTGACGTCACAAACACACCCAGCGTTCGCCCAGGCACTCCCACCGTTTCTCCGGCCACTCCTGCGTTTTTTCCGGAAACGGTAGCGTTTTCAGCCACACGCCCCTGAAACGCCGTGTTTCCGCCCAGTAACACCCATTTCCTGTCAATCACATTACGATCGCCGGAGCGAAGAAAAAGCCGTGAGTAAAAATACTTTCTTCATAGTAAAGTTACTTGGCGCAGTCGCAGTGCGAACATTGCGCATGCGTACTAAGCGGATTTTCACTGCGATGCGATGAAAAATACCGAGCGAACAACTCGGAATGAGGGCCATAGTAAATACTAAGACATTGCGAGTAAAAATAGAACAGTAGATTTAACCACAACACAAGTCTATGATGAAGTAAAACACTCTACTGATAGGTCCTACATGAATACTCACAATACGCTCATTACGGTTATAATTAACGAGTTTCTCCTTCCAGCGTCTCTTCTTTTTCCTTAAAAAAGATAAATAATAAACCACATGAAAACAATTTGTAAGAGTCATGTGACCACGTGTAACTACGAGTAACATCCTGTGTTCCCATTGGCCAGACACGGCACATCCTTCTCCTGCAGCCCCACCTGTCCACATTACCGTCCGTGTCCACACAAGGATGAGGGATCCTGCACATATGATTCTACCAATCAGACTCGGGTCTGATGCAATGATAAGCCAGGGGCCACAGCTGTCCCAGGAGAGGGAGGCTGCAAATTATCCATTTTAATTGTAAAACCTCTCAACATTTCTCATTAGACAATTTTAGGCAACTCCCATATATACCCAGAGCGCACTATGTTCCTGTGACCTTTACATAAGGTCACAGATAAGTGCGACTGTCCTATCGCTGTCAGGCTACGCCTCCTAAGAAAATGGACAGTCGCAGGAAAACCCTAATTTCTCTTATCGAAGGCTCGGCCTACAGAGGGAGGGGTGATGAAGTCGTTTTAAATTCCGACCTATATAAGAATGGCAACACTAACCGGAAACTAAAAACGAGAAATATAACGTTGTCCGACAGAGACGCCGCCACGGCTGTTATTCCAGTTTTTGTTTCTTTTACTACTTTTTTGCAGTGACCCATAATGCAATTGTCATTCTCTCCGACAACTTCTGGAGAGCACGGTCAGGCAAGGAAAATACAGGATTTAGAACAGCAACGCAGTTCTATGAAACCATCCAAACGCTGGTGGATTATGTGCAGACAACTCACCCAGTGACGGCTTCAGAGTAATGTTACATGTGTGGGAAGTGTGTGACATACAGTAATATTACACTGCGTGGGGCATAGTGACGGTCGGGAAAGGTTCCGGGGTTCTACCTGCGTGTTCCTGTCGCATATCCAGTCCCGTGTCTCCGGGATCATGCAATGTGCCGTGTTTGCTCAGGTGCTCTCCGGTACTGCGGCTGTGCTGCCGCCTCCTCCGCCTGAGGCCGCCCGGTTTGTTATTCTCCTGTAAGGAACCCGCTGTGGTTTCCTCAGCCTGAAGATCAGACTCTGCAACAGTCAGAGGAAGAGATAAGTACAGGGAACATCAGCCACACAGAACAGTGCAGCGTACTGTAAGTGATCACACAGGGGGTCAAACACGAACATTACTGACCGGTACACCGCTCACCTATAACACCGCTTATCCTGTCAGACAGCGGGAGCAGAACTGTGATTGGCTGATGAGGATTTAGTATTACTCATACACAGCCTTCACAGGAGTACTAATAAGACCTATGTATTTATTACTATTCTTCATTAATAAAGTATCAAGCTGTGTAACAGCGGCCTCATGTTACACAGGGATTACACAAGGGTGTATCAGAGCAGCAGACAGTGGTGGTCCTAACCAGAAGAACTTACAGTCTACCATGTCAGTGTACATCAATAAAACACATTCTCTATACATGTTCTGCGTGTGAGAATGGAGAAAGCATTAATGTCATATGTGGGGTCATCATACCAGCCAGTACCGCTGAAAGTAACGCCCGGGTAAGGTGACCCACCTAACTGCTTAAAGTAATCCTCCAGCCCGCTCCACGAGTTCCTCTCAATGAACGTCTTGATCAGACCCCAGGGCTGCTTCCGGTACTTCACATCGGAGGAGACGCTGAAGACACAAAGTGACAATTAGTGACGCAGCTCCGGACACGTCATACTCATAGATATCATAAGTCCATATATAGGAGATATTCACCCCCCACGTATAGACCTCGTGCATGTCTGATGCCACAGTGGGGATGCATGCGCAGCTGATGCAATCACGGGCGTGGGGGCATAAAGCACTACAGGTACAAGAAGACAGTTGCAGCGTACACCATGGATGCTCTTATAAGCTACAGTAGATAGATCTACACATCAGACAACAACAAAGGGCACTTTCTGCTGTATTGGAGAAAGGTTTGCAGCACATTAACAGTGGTTGTACAGAGGCAGTTTCCTGTACCATACAGTATGGTCATAACATACAGACATGGGTGTAACTATAGTGGGTGCAAGCTGTGCCATTGCTATGGGGCCCAGAGGCTTAGGGGGTCTGGACCCAGGTTATATAGTTGCATACCAATTTGCCTGCTAAGCAATTGGGTCAGATGGATTGGTCGGCCTGAGCTGTGTGACATCACATTGTCAGTAAGAGGTGTGTGTAGGGGATGTTATAATGGTAAGGGGACATTATAATGTGGCATAATTTAACTCAAAGGGCCAGTGCCGGATTACACCCTGTGGAGACCCCATAGGCAGTCGAAATCTATGGGGCCCCCTCGCAAATTATCTCCTAGTACGATTTTTATTTTACCACAACCAACAGTCTATGATCTGGAACCTGTAATGTGAATCCGATGTCTGGTTTATGTACTGTAAGTTGTTAATGGAACATTACATTACTCCAGTATGTTCTATAGAGTCTTAAATGTTAAGTTTTCGTTTCTTTGACTCAATTCATTTTTTCTGTCTTTTGGATACAATGTAAGAAAGCTTGATTGTCATTTTCTTTCTAGATCAAATGAATATAATTTTGATCAGTTGTCGCGGGGCCCATAAAAGATGCGGGGCCCATAGGCCGATGCTTTCTCTGCCTATTTGGTAATCCGGCACGGCAAAGGGCACTTTAACGTAGTACAATATAAAATGAAGGCGCTATAGTGTGGCATAATATGACCTGGGGACACTGTATGTCATAATGTGACATGGGGACACTGTATGGCAGCCCTGCAACGTGACCTTATGTAAACTAGGAAACTATGATGGGGCATAGTAATAACTAGGGCACTGCTATGGTTCAGAAAATTAACTAGGGCACTATTATGGTGCATAATATTATTTAGGGCACTATTATGGGGAATAAAATGAATAACTGCTGCAGAGAGGAGTCTCAAGAAGCATTCGGATAGGGGCCCCTTTAATATGTTGCTATGGGGCCCACAAAGTTCTGCTACCGTCGCTGCATACAGACCCTCCTTACCGCAGTCTACACTTGCTCTTTGAAGTCCGGGTAATACAGTACTTGTTCAGCGTGTAGAAGTAATCGTGATACGGAACGTCATGTGTGAAGACCTCCGTGTCCACCGTGTAAAACTGCTTGTCCTGGCCGTCTTTGTACCACGTCTGGAACAATACGAAACAGAGGTTACGGTCAGGAAGACACACACAACCAGATGCTGTCCTAGCAATACGTTCCACATCCTACAGAGCCTGCAAAACACGCAATCTCATCTCTACCAGACTCCGGTCACAGCTTGGAGGAGGCCGAGGGTTTTAATGAGCATTAATATTACACTTCAATCATATAAAAATATAGAAGGGTATTACGGATCTGTCTCTATTATATTATTATATACTGGCTTCTACCCGCACAACTCATGCGCCAGCTGTACGCAACTCTCGTGCCGCCTATTTACTTTGTTTCAAGTGAACATGGATCCGAATCGCCCTTTACCGGCCACGCGCTAGGTGCCACGCCTGTCTCCTGATGCCAATACATTTAGTTTTTGTTATTGCTCAGCTTTAACTTACATGAGATGGAACAAAGGGCCTAATTCAGACCTGGTCGCAGTTGTGCGAAATCGCAAGGCGGCTGATTATCGAATGACTGCGCGTGCGTACGGATCGTAATGTGCAGGCGCGAGGCCAAACTGCCAATAAATTCTGTGTCTTTTTTTTATTGCTAGGCGAACACAGGCTGATTGACAGGAAGCCGGCGTTTGTGGGTGGTAACTGGCCGTTCTGGGAGTGTGAGGTATAATGCAGGCGTTCCCAAGCGTTTCCAGGGCGGGTGTCTGACGTCAGCTCCGGCCCCGATCAGCCTGACTATATCGCACTGTAGGAGTAAGTCCTGGGCTACGCACAGACTGGAAAAATCATTCGATGGGGAGTGAGTTGGGAACGGATTTGCAGATGTCCGCTGTCTGGCTGAGTTTTCGTACGGCGTACGCATGCATTCGCACACTTGCACGGGGGCGGGATTTCACTCTCTATGGGTGGTGCCTATCTGATCGCTGCCCTCTGCAAAATCGCAAAAGAGCAATCAGGTCTGAAAAAAGACCTAAACTTCAGGTAATTTCTAGGAGTTTCTGCTACAAAATGACGCAGTTTTCCTGAAAATCGTTTCAGTAGTTTTTTGCGACAACTTGGAACAGACCGGCTCAACGTTCTTGTACTATTAGTACAGATTAACCATTTCCAGGACACTCCCTCCAACTGCGAGCTTATGACAAACCCTAGCTGTGCCCTATAGGAAGTGCAGCGGTACAAAGCACAACATAACGTGCTCTTGTTTTTTTAAAATGCTTGTTCCATTTATTACGTTCAGGGCAGGTGAATGTATTAGGTGGAATGGGGTGTCCTCTATTAATCCCACCCTAAATGCACGTGTGCATGCTCCCATAACCTCAGCGGCGTTACACATGCAGCGTCACTAGCGTTTACCATATCCCCGGTGTAATAAGGTACCATGCAGCTGTTCGGGAAGATTGGGGTCAGATGCATTTTTCAGGAATATAACAGTGAATTACACGATGAATAAATACGGATCCTCTTTCCTTGCTGGAGTGTTACGTGCACCCATCACACTGTAATACACCCACCTGCAGAGAACAGTAAGTGACAGCCTAATGACCAGAACATAGTGACATGCTTTCCCCTGTGCTTATAACGCCATTGTAGGAGGCTGGACGGTACCTGGTTGTCTGTGGCAGACGTGAACTTCCCGATCAGCGGGTTATTGATGGTTATCGTGTAGGTCAGCGTCCTGGTCTGGTTGCCGCCGTCCGTCAGCTGCCATGGAGAGAATTCCAGATCTGAATGACAGAGAAGCGGTAATGATGTAACGTAACGGTGAGCTACCGGCCTGTACCGAACACACCACGGCATTCTTAGGCTGTTGTAGAACTAAAAGTCACATCATGCCTGCCTCAGCCCAATGGACTAAGAACCACTAAACCCTCAGGTTAGAAAAGTGGTTAAGGTTCTACTCGCCAGGTACATTTCATTTGCAGATACACTTGGGGAGAAAACCTATCAAGTACTGCATAGAAATAAAGTAATAACCAATCAGCTTCGGTCCTTTTACTGGCCGGGTTTGAAAAAGGACAGAAGCGGATTGGTTAGTACTTTATCTCGCTCCAATGTTTGAAACATCTCCCCCTGTATCTCTCGCCAAGCTTGGATAAATGCCCCCTATATACTATAGAAATCCTCGGAATACTTTTAGCCAATAGATAACTTTAAACCTTACTCCATACCAGATAATAACGCGGTCAGATGACTTTTCAATTGTTCATTTACACAATGCTGTGTCACCTCGTCACCTCGTAACACAGGAGCGATTTCCTTGTATACCCTGGATGGTGCAGGTGACCAGTCCCTGCTTCCCAGTGTGTCACCTAGTCGGGATTTCATTCAGCATTGCAAAGTATAACATTACTTACCCCCAATATTAAGGACAGTATACCCCACCTCTTGCTTCCATCACTTTACCCCTCCCCCCATGCCCATTTAAAACTGAGATG
Source organism: Pseudophryne corroboree (assembly GCF_028390025.1). Classification (NCBI taxonomy): domain Eukaryota; kingdom Metazoa; phylum Chordata; class Amphibia; order Anura; family Myobatrachidae; genus Pseudophryne; species Pseudophryne corroboree. Next base: position 1,038,270,336 of record NC_086445.1, read on the forward strand.
TTAATGATTCTCTGGCTCATCCCCCAGAGCGGTTTCTTGCTCCATATTGCTTGCAGGGAAAGGAAACTCCTGGCTACTGTGAGAGAATCTACGTCTGCAACTCCTAAGATATAATCAGGTTTCACCCCTCCTAGGGAATTATAGTTATAGGCTGCAACGCAACTTCCTCTGCTCCAAAACCAATCTATTTAACATCTAGATCAAGTATAACCGGTTAAACTACAGCTCCTGATACTTTGAGGCTATATACGCCAGATAAGGGACACGTGTCCCGTCTATTTTCAAACGTATAATAATCTCGGCCTAATGGGGAGAGAGAAACTTCCCAGGATAATGCATCCGTCCTGCTACTAGGATGACATGGGCAGAGATTTGGACAGTTTCACAAGTCTGATATAAATGCAGGATGGTTTATGCTATTGGTGGCACGGCTTTACTTTAGTATATTCAAAATTAATTTACTTGACACAATTCTGTGAATAATAAACACAAAAACTGGCACGAGAGACGGGCATTATTGTGTACCAGTGACAGACGCGTGGATATTAGCGACACACAACCACCCACAGTGTTACCATTCAAGGAGTACTCAATCAAAAAGTTGCAATAAGATGGACCCAATTTTAAAGCAATATATTTCCCGATGGCAACGTGTTACAATTACACACGGTTTAGTGGGTTAGCAAATTTTACTAACCAATTTATAAATGCTCTATGTGCCCTCCGCCTGCTGTATGGGCAACTTTGAGACAAAAAATAAATTTGTCTCAAACAATGAAGTCACCACTGCCGTGATTTTTCTTGTCATTCAGATTAGTCAATAATGCTGCCACAAAAACATGGTCTATGAAATATTCCCACAAGAAAAAAAGTCGCAGGGTGTAATGCCTGGGGATCTTGTGGGCCAAGAGTGTAGCGCCAAGTCTTGGGGCCCCATGCGACCTATCCAACGTTGAGGCAGTGTGTCATTTAGAATACGCCGAACCTGCAGGTGCCAACATGGTGGTGCTCCATCTTACTGAAAAATTAAGTCATCGTTATCTTCATTAAATTGTGCAAAGAGCCAGTTCTGCAGCATTCCGAAAGAGTTACGGGTAAAACCTGCGTAACCTTTCTTTGAGAAATGCCACAAAACACGCTCACTGTCAGGGAACCGCGCTCATGCTCTACGGTTTCTTGTGGATTCTCTAGTCTCCCCATTATGCGCACATTGTGACGGGTAACTTTACTGCTTAGATGAAACGTTGCTTTATCACAAAAAAAAAAAATCAAACGCGGTAAGAACCTGTCGCCTTCCATGTTTAGTTGTAACCGGTATGGCCTGACGATTAAATGTCACCTCGTATGAGGGGTTGCAAGCTCTTGGGAGGCACAGCGAGCGGACTTGCACGGGCTATGCAGAAAACGCCCTTGAATTCTTCTCACATTTTCCTCTGAAGTGTTTGGTCACCATGTGCTCTTCACCTTACATAAACAGCCTGTTCCCTCAAAACGTCGGAACCAATGATGAATGCTCTTTGGCAATGGTGGATCAATGCCAAAACGCCATTGAAATGCATGCTGCAACGCAATTTACCAATTCAATTTGCTGAACTGCAGAACGCAAAAGACCTTGTGTTGCAGGGAAGCCATCTTGCGAACGACTGGACTAGGGGTTGCTGGTGCGCTGGGAGAGGTATCTAGCGGTAGTCATTTAAAACTCTATGCCCTTTCAAGTGGTGAGAGTTTAATTTCATGGTTGCAGAGATACAGCGATTTGAAATCGGGTCCATCTTTTTACAACACCCTGTATAACAATCTAGCCGTTGTCCCCGGAGCTGCAATCAGCTCCTAACTGCCACGTTACAGGCTGTGTTTGAAAAATGACAGTTAGGAGCTGATTGATACTTTATCACTCTTTATCCGTCTCAACTTTATCTCTTGTTAAGGCGTAATACATTTGGGCCGTTATGTGTTCTGATACCACGTGACCCTGCCACTATCGGCGCTGCTATCTACAAGATAGCACGTCGACGTGCGGGGCATTGTATGAATGGTCAGCGGCACCGACCGTTCCAGCACCTGCAGCTATTGATTTCGACAGTTGCAGGCGTCGCTGCCCCAGTCACAGCCGCTGTAGTCATACACACTTGGGTTAATTTTTTGTTGTGGGGCTAATTAATCTATCGGTATATTTTTGGGACTGTAGGAGGAAACTGGAGCACCTAGAATATACAATTAGGGCGGTGGTGGGAATTGAACCAAGACCTCAGTGCTGTGAGGCAGTAATACTACCCACTACATCACTCCTTCTCCGATGCCCTGCTATGCAAAGGAGGATGAATGGGTCATGCCCCCCCCCCCCGACTCCTGAGTAGATCAGGACAATGCATTGCCGATCGGGACAATGGCAGAGCCCTCAAACAGGGACAATTAGCTTTATAGGGCTTTACTTCTTACAGTGGCTTAATTACGCATATGTAAATATAACACTATAATGAAATAACAATAATCTGCCAGATCAGGCCCATCGTTAGAACACAGGGTTACAGAATAAGGGGCATCAGACACTCACCGAACACCTTCCTGGAGGAGAAGAAGTCCTGTATGAAACGTGACGAGGTGAAGAGCAGCTGGAACATCTTCTCCGCGCTGATGTGAAAGACTCGGTTGATGTATAATCTTCCTTCCACCTTCTCCTGATGAACCCTCTCATCTGCGGGTAGAAAGAGGAGATTACACCGTATATAACAATGTGTATAACGGCTACGCACCCGACGGCTGGAGTCACCCCCTGCTGTGTATGTGGTATAGTCCAGCGTTCTAATGGCAAGAACACTACAAGGGTATTCACGAACACTGGCCAAGAAGAGGTTGGTGAACCTTATCAGCTGTGGGACTACAAATCCTAGCATGTCCACTCTGGCTAAGACTTGTAGCTCCACTACAGCTGGAGTACCGCTGGTTGCTGTGGCTTACTTGAATACATCAATAAAGAATTGTATAGACGCCTATTAGAGGGACAGCTGCAATTATCTCTACTATCCATTCCCCTAACCTACACCACCAGCGACTATCAGGACGTTTCATGACGAGAATGAGGGGGATGGGGGGATGGGGGGGGGGATAGGATTCCAGCGTGGGGGACAGCTACTAAACACTGCTCTGTAGGTAACGGTGTAGGGAAATAGATATTGTTTACAGTAACCAAACAGGTTACAAGATTCAATAAAACAACTCATTGGTTGCTACGGGCAACACCACCTGTTCTACAGCGTTACCTACACACAATGTTATTCATGCTGCGTCAGCCACATATTACATCCAGTTGAATGTAAAACACAAATGGAAATGGCGATTAATTACAACAAAACTAGAAAATAAATATGAAATGCGAAATCGGCTGTCTATACAGCAGGAGCAGACTTTGTGGCAGCAGCGGGTTGGCATTGCTACGTAGAATACTTCTATACAAAGGACATTTCATTTAGGGCTCTACTTAAATTATGCCCTAACGCCAAACCTACTCCACACCTCACGGGGCTGATCCGCTCATCTGTATAAAAGGACCTGTAGGCAATTCTCCATATAGTAGTCAGTGCCGTGATACCAAATAAGCCTATGGGCCCCGCCACAACAGATATAAATAATACTGATTTGATCTTGAAAGAAAATTACAATCAAGCTTTCTTAAATTAAAAATAAAGAAAATTGTGTATGTGCGCCATCTATGTAAAGCAGCTGGAAAAGGGGGTTGTGAAGCCCCTATATGTACACTGGGTACAGAAGGGTAATGTATATATAAAAAACCAGCGCTTATAGCAATATATTAAATAAAAATGTGATGATGCTAGACGGTTAATATAGTTAAAATAATTTTAAATTATTAATAGTGTCGGTTTAAAAAGAATTTTTAACAGATTTCATAATCTAACAATACATTGCATATCTGACTCCATAGATAGTCACCATACGGACTTAGGACCTTCTCCGGATTCCTCCTGTTAGCCCTTGAAATGGCTGGCGTCACGCAATAGGATGCAGTCCCAATTGTTGGCATATGCTCCTGAGGAAGCTGAGGTACAACAACCCAGTGAAACGCGTTGAGCCATGGATCTCATTCCATTTCATTGCAGACTCTTCACCATCACCTACTGGACATTACATGGACAATGCCAACCCTCCAGAGGAAAGCGCCTAATAATTGCACAATTAAAAGGACAACCCTAGAGCACCTCCATTCATGGGACATTCATCTTGTGCTTACAAATAATTGGGGACTGCATCCTACTGAGTGACGCCAGCCATTTCAAGGGCTAACAGGAGGAATCGGGAGAAGGTCCTAAATCCGTATGGTGACTATCTATGGAGTCAGATATGGAGTCAGATTATGAAATCTGTTAAAAATTCTTTTTAAACAGACACTAGTAATAATTAAAATTATTTTAACTATATTAACCGTCTAGCATCATCACATTTTTATTTAATATATTGCTGTAAGCGCTGGTTTTTTATCTATACATTAAGCTTTCTTAAATTGTTTCAAAAAGATAGAAAAAAATTAATCAACTCAAAGAAACGAAAAACTTGACATTAAAGACGCTATAGAGAAAATACTGTATCAACGTAATGTGCCCATCAACAACTCAAAGTACATAAACCACAGACCTCATATTCACATTACAGTTTCCAGACAATTGGCTGGTAAAATTAAAGACATATTAGGAGATAATTTGCAAGGAGGGGGGGAAGGGTGGGGGGAGGGAGGGGGGGTTGGGCAGCATGATATTTCAACTGCCTAGGGGCCTTCATAGGGTTTAATCCAGCACAGAGTGCAGTACAACCTGCACAGAAGGTGCAACAGTCCCTTATAAGAGCGAGTCAGTGGGACCGTTGGCCCGATTCCAGTCACGTACATTCATCCGGAGTGTCCGAGCAGCTACTTCGGTCAGCGTGCTGGTTCTCGTTCCCGTTCAGATCCAGGCTGAGGGCGGGGGTCCCGATGTCACCGCGGAGGCTGTTCATTCTGGAAGAGGTGAGGAGAGGGCTTTTCTCATCCGCCTTTTCAACCTGCCCCTTCTCTGGCGTGATCTGTCCCGATATCTAGGGGAGAGGGGTGGATGAATCAGATACCTATACAGCAGTAATCTATCTAGCTATCCATAGTAAAGACCCTCACACCTCTGTACATTATAAGAATACTAGCTGAATACCCGTGCTTCGCTACGGAATGTCAAGTATTTCCAGGGGTATAACTTTAATTTTGAAGGACATCCTGGTAAACTAATTAGACTAACAGGACATGCTCCGCCCACTACTGCCAATCTTTGTCAGGCCACACCTCCGGGCGGGTATTCCCCAGATTGATGCTGTCAAAAGGCTGTCGCTGAGGAGAATCATCCACCTCTGATGCTGCCCTGCTCAGTGCTGTACATGCTGGTGCCGAGGAGAATAATCCGCCTCCTTCTCTGCCCCATCCCGCCTCTAATGCTGCCCTGCTCAGTGCTGTAACTGCTGGTGCTGAGGAGAATAATCCGCCTCCTTCTCTGCCCCATCCCGCCTCTAATGCTGCCCTGCTCCGTGCTGTACATGCTGGTGCTGAGGAGAATAATCCGTCTCCTTCTCTGCCCTGTCCCGCCTCTGATGCTGCCCTGCTCAGTGCTGTACATGCTGGTGCTGAGGAGAATAATCTGCCTCCTTCTCTGACCCATCCCGCCTCTAATGCTGCCCTGCTCAGTGCTGTAACTGCTGGTGCTGAGGAGAATAATCCGCCTCCTTCTCTGCCCCATCCCGCCTCTAATGCTGCCCTGCTCCGTGCTGTACATGCTGGTGCTGAGGAGAATAATCCGTCTCCTTCTCTGCCCTGTCCCGCCTCTGATGCTGCCCTGCTCAGTGCTGTACATGCTGGTGCTGAGGAGAATAATCTGCCTCCTTCTCTGCCCCATCCCGCCTCTAATGCTGCCCTGCTCAGTGCTGTAACTGCTGGTGCTGAGGAGAAAATCCGCCTCCTTCTCTGCCCCATCCCACCTCTGATGCTGCCCTGCTCAGTGCTGTACATGCTGGTGCTGAGGAGAATAATCTGCCTCCTTCTCTGCCCGTCCCGCCTCTAATGCTGCCCTGCTCAGTGCTGTACATGCTGGTGCTGAGGAGAATAATCCGCCTCCTTCTCTGCCCGTCCCGCCTCTAATGCTGCCCTGCTCCGTGCTGTAACTGCTGGTGCTGAGGAGAATAATCCGCCTCCTTCTCTGCCCCGTCCCGCCTCTGATGCTGCCCTGCTCAGTGCTGTAACTGCTGGTGCTGAGGAGAATAATCCGCCTCCTTCTCTGCCCTGTCCCGTCTCTGATGCTGCCCTGCTCAGTGCTGTACATGCTGGTGCTGAGGAGAATAATCTGCCTCCTTCTCTGCCTGTCCCACCTCTGATGCTGCCCTGCTCAGTGCTGTACATGCTGGTGCTGAGGAGAATAATCTGCCTCCTTCTCTGCCCCGTCCCGCTTCTGATGCTGCCCTGCTCAGTGCTGTAACTGCTGGTGCTGAGGAGAATAATCCGCCTCTCTCTGCCCCGTACCACCTCTGATGCTGCCCTGCTCAGTGCTGTAACTGCTGGTGCTGAGGAGAATAATCCGCCTCCTTCTCTGCCCCGTCCCACCTCTGATGCTGCCCTGCTCAGTGCTGTACATGCTGGTGCTGAGGAGAATAAATCCGCCTCCTTCTCTGCCCCATCCCGCCTCTAATGCTGCCCTGCTCAGTGCTGTACATGCTGGTGCGGAGGAGAAAATCCGCCTCCTTCTCTGCCCCATCCCGCCTCTGATGCTGCCCTGCTCAGTGCTGTACATGCTGGTGCTGAGGAGAATAATCCGTCTCCTTCTCTGCCCCGCTCAGTGCTATAACTGCTGGTGCTGAGGAGAATAATCTGCCTCCTTCCCTGCCTGTCCCACCTCTGATGCTGCCCTGCTCAGTGCTGTACATGCTGGCGCTGAGGAGAATAATCTGCCTCCTTCTCTGACCTGTCCCGCCTCTGATGCTGCAAATGCTGGTGCGGAGGAGAATAATTCGCCTCCTTCTCTGCCCCATCCCGCCTCTAATGCTGCCCTGCTCAGTGCTGTAACTGCTGGTGCTGAGGAGAATAATCCGCCTCCTTCTCTACCCCGTCCCCCCTCTGATGCTGCCCTGCTCAGTGCTGTACATGCTGGCGCTGAGGAGAATAATCTGCCTCCTTCTCTGACCTGTCCCGCCTCTGATGCTGCCCTGCTCAGTGCAGTAACTGCTGGTGCTGAGGAGAAAAATCCGCCTCCTTCTCTGCCCCGTCCCCCCTCTGATGCTGCCCTGCTCAGTGCTGTAACTGCTGGTGCTGAGGAGAAAAATCCGCCTCCTTCTCTGCCCCGCCCCGCCTCTGATGCTGCCCTGCTCAGTGCTGTAACTGCTGGTGCTGAGGAGAATAATCCGCCTCCTTCTCTGCCCCGTCCCCCCTCTGATGCTGCCCTGCTCAGTGCTGTACATGCTGGCGCTGAGGAGCATAATCTGCCTCCTTCTCTGACCTGTCCCGCCTCTGATGCTGCCCTGCTCAGTGCTGTACATGCTGGTGCTGAGGAGAATAATCTGCCTCCTTCTCTGCCCCGTCCCGCCTCTTACGCTGTCCTGCTCAGTGCTGTACATGCTGGCGCTGAGGAGAATAATCTGCCTCCTTCTCTGACCTGTCCCGCCTCTGATGCTGCAAATGCTGGTGCTGAGGAGAATAATTCGCCTCCTTCTCTGCCCCATCCCCCCTCTGATGCTGCCCTGCTCAGTGCTGTAACTGCTGGTGCTGAGGAGAAAAATCCGCCTCCTTCTCTGCCCCGCCCCGCCTCTGATGCTGCCCTGCTCAGTGCTATAACTGCTGGTGCTGAGGAGAAAAATCCGCCTCCTTCTCTGCCCCATCCCGCCTCTAATGCTGCCCTGCTCAGTGCTGTACCTGCTGGTGCTGAGGAGAATAATCTGCCTCCTTCTCTGCCCCGCCCCGCCTCTGATGCTGCCCTGCTCAGTGCTGTAAACGCTGGTGCTGAGGAGAATAATCAGCCTCCTTCTCTGCCCCGTCCCGCCTGTGATGCTGTCCTGCTCAGTGCTGTAAATGCTGGGACGACAGGCCAAGCTCCGCCCACTGTGTGGTAAATATGTAAGGTTTGCAGGAATAGGCTGACTCTATACCAAAGGGCCCTAGGTGACCGTGCTTAGCTTCTCGCTCTCCTCCTTTGAGGGAAAATATAAGATTTTAAACCTACCGGTAAATCTTTTTCTCGTAGTCCGTAGAGGATGCTGGGGACTCCGTAAGGACCATGGGGATAGACGGGCTCCGCAGGAGACATGGGCACTTTAAGAAAGACTTTGGATCTGGGTGTGCACTGGCTCCTCCCTCCATGCCCCTCCTCCAGACCTCTGAAGATCGACACTGTCTAGGACGACAATGTTTAGGTCGACCACTATAGGTCGACAGTCACTAGGTCGACATGGATGGAAGGTCGACAGGGTTTCTAGGTCGACATGTGCTAGGTCGACATGAGTTTTTCACATTTTTTTTTATTTTTTTGAATTTTTTCATACTTAACGATCCACGTGGACTACGATTGGAACGGTAATCTGTGCCGAGCAAAGCGGTAGCGGAGCGAAGGCACCATGCCCGAAGCATGGCGAGCGAAGCGAGCCATTCGAGGGGACGCAGTGCACTAATTTGGGATCCCGGACACTCTACGAAGAAAACGACACCAAAAAAAAAAAAAAAAAAAAGAATCCTCATGTCGACCTTTAGAACCTGTCGACCTAGCACATGTCGACCTAGAAACCCTGTCGACCTTCCATCCATGTCAACCTAGTGACTGTCGACCTATAGTGGTCGACCTAAACATTGTCGACCTAGATACTGTCGATTTGAAGTGACAAAGACTTGAAGAACCACACCCGACCTCAGTTAGAGAAACTGTGCCCAGAGGAGACGGATAGTACGAGGAAAGGATTTTAGTTAATCCAAGGGCAAGATTCATACCAGCCACACCAATCACACTGTATAACTTGTGATACACTATCTAGTTAACAATATGAAAAACCAACATAGCATCGGTCCAAAACCGATGAAACTATGACATAACCCTTATGTAAGCAAAAACTATATACAAGTCTTGCAGAAGTAGTCCGCACTTTGGACGGGCGCCCAGCATCCTCTACGGACTACGAGAAAAAGATTTACCGGTAGGTTTAAAATCTTATTTTCTCTAACGTCCTAGAGGATGCTGGGGACACTGTAAGGACCATGGGGATTATACCAAAGCTCCCAAACGGGCGGGAGAGTGCGGATGACTCTGCAGCACCGATTGAGCAAACAGGAGGTCCTCCTCAGCCAGGGAATCAAACTTATAGAACTTTGCAAAGGTATTTGACCCCGACCAAGTAGCAGCTCGGCACAGCTGTAGTGCAGAGACTCCTCGGCAGCCGCCCAAGAAGAGCCCACCATCCTAGTGGAATGGGCCTTAACCGATTTTGGTAACGGCAAACCTGCCGTAGAATGCGCCTGCTGAATCGTGTTACAGATCCAGCGAGCAATAGTCTGCTTTGAAGCGGGAGCGCCAACCTTGTTGGCTGCATACAGGACAAACAGTGCTTCTGTCTTCCTGACTCTAGCCGTTCTGGCCACGTAAATTTTCAAAGCCCTGACTACATCAAGGGACTCGGAATCCTCCAAGTCACACGTAGCCACAGGCACGACAATAGGTTGGTTCATATGAAAGGATGAGACCACTTTAGGTAGGAATTGAGGACGAGTCTGCAATTCCGCCCTATCCATATGAAAAACCAGATAGGGGCTTTTATGTGATAAAGCCGCTAATTCCGAAACTCGCCTAGCCGAAGCTAAGGCTAACAACATGACCACCTTCCAAGTGAGATATTTTAACTCCACCGTTTTGAGTGGTTCAAACCAATGTGACTTAAGGAAACTTAACACCACTTTAAGGTCCCAAGGCGCCACCGGAGGTACAAAAGGAGGCTGAATATGCAGTACTCCCCTCACAAACGTCTGTACTTCGGGAAGAGAGGCCAATTCCTTTTGAAAGAAAATGGATAAGGCCGAAATCTGAACCTTAATAGATCCTAATTTTAGGCCCAAATTCACTCCAGTTTGTAGGAAGTGAAGGAAGCGGCCCAGATGGAATTCCTCCGTAGGAGCATTCCTGGCCTCACACCAAGAAACATATTTTCGCCATATTCGGTGATAATGTTTCGATGTCACGTCCTTCCTAGCCTTTATTAGTGTAGGAATGACCTCATCCGGAATACCTTTTTCCGCTAGGATCCGGCGTTCAACCGCCATGCCGTCAAACGCAGCCGCGGTAAGTCTTGGAACAAACAGGGCCCCTGCTGCAGCAGGTCCTGTCTTAGAGGAAGAGGCCACGGATCTTCTGTGAGCATCTCCTGCAGATCCGGATACCAGGTCCTTCGTGGCCAATCTGGAACAATGAGGATTGTTCTCACTCCTCTTTTTCTTATTATTCTCAACACCTTGGGTATGAGAGGAAGAGGAGGAAATACATAGACCGACCGGAACACCCACGGTGTCACCAGGGCGTCCACAGCTACCGTCTGAGGATCTCTTGACCTGGCGCAATACCTTTTTAGCTTTTTGTTGAGACGGGACGCCATCATGTCTATTTGGGGCAGTCCCCACCGACTTGCAATCTGCGCGAAGACTTCCTGATGAAGTCCCCACTCTCCCGGATGCAGATAGTGTCTGCTGAGGAAGTCTGCTTCCCAGTTGTCCACTCCCGGAATGAACACTGCTGACAGTGCGCTTACATAATTTTCCGCCCAGTGAAGAATTCTGGTGGCTTCCGCCATTGCCACTCTGCTCCTTGTGCCGCCTTGGCGGTTGACATGAGCTACTGCGGTGACATTGTCTGACTGGATCAGAACTGGTTTGTCGCGAAGTAATGCCTCCGCTTGATGTAGGGTGTTGTATATGGCCCTCAACTCCAGGACGTTGATGTGGAGACAAGTCCTGCTTGATGTGGAGACAAGTCTCTAGACTTGACCAAAGACCTTGGAAATTTCTTCCCTGTGTGACTGCTCCCCAACCTCGGAGGCTTGCGTCCGTGGTCACCAGGATCCAGTCCTGAATGCCGAACCTGCGGTCCTCTAGGACGTGAGCACTCTGCAGCCACCACAGGAGAGATATCCTGGCTCTGGGGGACGGGGTGATCCGCTGATGAATTTGTAGATGTGACCCGGACCACTTGTCCAGTAGGTCCCATTGGAAGGTCCTCGCATGGAACCTGCCGAAAGGAATGGCTTCGTATGATGCCACCATCTTCCCCAGGACTCGACTGCAGTGATGCACTGACACCTGTTTTGGCTTCAACAGGTTCCTGACCAGAGTCATGAGTTCCTGAGCTTTTTCCGTCGGAAGAAAAACCCTTTTCTGGTCTGTGTCCAGAATCATGCCCAAGAAGGTCAGACGAGTCGTAGGAACCAGCTGCGACTTCGGGATATTGAGAATCCAGCCGTGTTGCTGTAACACCTTCAATGAAAGTGACACGCTGTTCAGTAATGTCTCTCGAGATCTCGCTTTTATGAGGAGATCGTCCAAGTATGGGATAATTGTGACACCTTGCTTGCGCAGGAGCACCATCATTTCCGCTATTACCTTGGTGAAAATCCTCGGGGTCGTGGAAAGCCCAAACGGCAACGTCTGAAATTGGTAATGACAATCCTGTACCGCAAATCTCAGGTACGCCTGATGAGGTGGATATATTGGAACATAAAGGTACGCATCCTTTATGTCTAGGGATACCATAAAATCCCCCCCTTCCAGGCTGGTGATGACCGCTCTAAGTGATTCCATCTTGAACTTTAACCTTTTCAAGTATAGGTTCAGGGATTTTAAATTTAAAATGGATCTGACCGAACCGTTCGGTTTCGGGACCACAAACAGGGTTGAGTAATATCCCCTCCCTTGTTGTAGTAGGGGAACCTTGACCACCACCTGTTGAAGATACAATTTTTGAATCGCATTTAACACTAACTCCCTCTCTGAAGGAGAAGCTGGCAGGGCCGATTTGAAAACCCGGCGAGGGGGCACCTCCTCGAATTCCAGCTTGTATCCCTGAGAAACAATTTCTATTGCCCAGGGATCCACCTGTGAGTGAACCCAGATGTGGCTGAAAAGTCGAAGACATGCTCCCACTGGAGCGGACTCCCTCAGGGGAGCCCCAGCGTCATGCGGTGGATTTTGCAGAGGCCAGGGAGGACTTCTGTTCCTGGGAACTAGCTGTGTTGTGCAGCTTTTTTCCTCTGCCCTTACCTCTGGCAAGAAAGAACGATCCACGTACTCTTGCTTTTATTCGAACGAAAGGACTGCATTTGATAATGAGGCGCTTTCTTAGGCTGTGAGGAAACATAAGGCAAAAAATTTGATTTACCTGCCGTAGCTGTGGAGACGAGGTCCGAGAGGCCTTCTACAAATAATTCCTCACCTTTGTAAGGTAAAAACTCCATATGCTTCTTCAAGTCGGTATCGCCCGTCCACTGTCGGGTCCATAAGACTCGCCTAGCAGAAATAGACATAGCGTTTATTCTGGAACCCAGTAAACTAATGTCTCTTTGAGCATCCCTCATTTATAACACAGCATCTTTTATATGCCCTAGGGTCATTAAAATGGTATCCTTATCTAGGGTCTCAATTTCCGCTGATAAGGAATCTGTCCATGCTGCTACAGCACTACAAACCCAGACCGATGCAATTGCCGGTCTGAGTAACGTACCAGAATGTGTGTAAATGGACTTCATGGTAACCTACTGCTTGCGGTCAGCAGGATCCTTGAGGGTAGCCGTATCTTGGGATGGCAGCGCTATCTTTTTTGATAAGCGTGTCAATGCTTTGTCTACCCTAGGAGAGGATTCCCACCGTATTCTGTCCTTTTGCGGGAAAGGATACGCCAGAAGAATCCTTTTGGGAACCTGCAGTCTTTTGTCTGGGGTTTCCCAAGCTTTTTCGCATAATTCGTTCAGCTCATGTGAGGATGGAAAGGTGACCTCAGGTTTCTTTCCTTTATACATGTGTACCCTCGTGTCAGGGACAGGGGGTTCCTCTGTGATATGCAAAACATCTTTTATTGCAATAATCATATATCGAATACATTTAGCCACTCTTGGCTGTAATTTTGCATCATCGTAGTCGACACTGGAGTCTGAATCCATGTCGGTATCTGTGTCAACTATTTGGGATAGTGTGCGCTTCTGAGACCCCGAAGGTCCCGGCGACATTGGGACAGACATGGTTTGACTTCCTGACTGTTCCCTAGCCTCAGCTTTGTCTAATCTTTTGTGCAATAAATTTACATTAGTACTTAAGACATTCCACATATCCATCCAGTCAGGTGTCGGCGCTGCCGACGGAGACCTTACATTCATACACTCCCCCTCCTCCTTAGGTAAGCCTTCAACCTCATACATGTCAACACACGCGTACGGACACACCCCACACACACAGGGAAGCTCTTTTCTGAAGACAGGTTCCCCACCAGGCCCTTTGTAGAGACAGAGAGAGAGTATGCCAGCACACACCTCAGCGCTATATGACCCAGGAAAAAACACAGAATGTTTACCCAGTAGCGCTGTTATGAATGTATATGCGCCAATTATGTGCCCCCACCTCTTGAAAAACCCACTGTCACCGTCAGTAAGCAGGGGAGAGTCCGGGGAGCTTCCTCTCAGCGCTGTGCTGTGGAGAAAATGGCGCTGGTGAGTGCTGAGGGAGAAGCCCCGCCCCCTCGGCGGCGGGCTTCTGTCCCGCTCAAAATTCTTAAAAACATGGCGGGGGCTCTTTATATACATGTATAGTGCCCAGCTATTACCTCTATGAAGATCAAGATGTCTTCTGCCGCCTCTGAAGTCTTCTTAGCTTCTCGTCCTCAACCGGCTTCTATCTTCCGGCTCTGCGAGGAGGACGGCGGCGCGGCTCTGGGACGGACGGCGAGAGCGAGACCTGCGTACCAATCCCTCTGGAGCTAATGGTGTCCAGTAGCCTAAGAAACAGAGCCTTGAAACTCAGAGAAGTAGGTCTGTTTCTCTCTCCTCAGTCCCTCGATGCAGGGAGTCTGTTGCCAGCAGGCTCCCTGAAAATAAAAAACCTAACTAAAATACTTTGACAGGAAACTCAGGAGAGCTCCCTGAAAGCACCCAGTCTCCACTGGGCACAGTATCAAACTGAGGTCTGGAGGAGGGGCATAGAGGAAGGAGCCAGTGCACACCCAGATCCAAAGTCTTTCTTAAAGTGCCCATGTCTCCTGCGGAGCCCGTCTATCCCCATGGTTCTTACGGAGTCCCCAGCATCCTCTAGGACGTTAGAGAAAGGTAAAGATTTTCGCACAACACTTAAGGTCACTGGGAGAGCCGTCGGTACCATTTACACAGCAGATAAGCAGTTGACATCTATCAAGAGTCAAAATATCTATCTCTCCTTCCCTCCTATTGCTCTCTGAGAGGTTCAGCAATGTTTAGTTCAAGTGACAGGTTAACCTCTTATAATGGAGACACTATCCTCTCCTGACTGCAAATAGGTTGGTTAAGAATTCATATTTGGAAAAAAAAATTAAAATATTATAATATATATATATACATATACATATATATATACATATATATACACATATATACACACACATACATACATACATACATACATACATACATACATACACAGGTTGAGTATCCCATATCCAAATATTCCGAAATACGGAATATTCCGAAATACGGACTTTTTTGAGTGAGATAGTGAAACCTTTGTTTTTTGATGGCTCAATGTACACAAACTTTGTTTAATACACAAAGTTATTAAAAATATTGTATTAAATGACCTTCAGGCTATGTGTATAAGGTGTATATGAAACATAAATGAATTGTGTGAATGTACACACACTTTGTTTAATGCACAAAGTTCTAAAAAATATTGGCTAAAATGACCTTCAGGCTGTGTGTATAAGGTGTATATGTAACATAAATGCATTCTGTGCTTAGATTTAGGTCCCATCACCATGATATCTCATTATGGTATGCAATTATTCCATAATACGGAAAAATCCGATATCCAAAATACCTCTGGTCCCAAGTATTTTGGATAAGGGATACTCAACCTGTATATATATATATATATATATAAGAATTTACTTACCGATAATTCTATTTCTCGGAGTCCGTAGTGGATGCTGGGGTTCCTGAAAGGACCATGGGGAATAGCGGCTCCGCAGGAGACAGGGCACAAAAAGTAAAGCTTTACGATCAGGTGGTGTGTACTGGCTCCTCCCCCTATGACCCTCCTCCAAGCCTCAGTTAGGTACTGTGCCCGGACGAGCGTACACAATAAGGAAGGAGTTATGAATCCCGGGTAAGACTCATACCAGCCACACCGATCACACCGTACAACCTGTGATCTAAACCCAGTTAACAGTATGATAACAGCGGAGCCTCTGAAAAGATGGCTCACAACAATAATAACCCGATTTTTGTAACTATGTACAAGTAATGCAGATAATCCGCACTTGGGATGGGCGCCCAGCATCCACTACGGACTCAGAGAAATAGAATTATCGGTAAGTAAATTCTTATTTTCTCTATCGTCCTAGTGGATGCTGGGGTTCCTGAAAGGACCATGGGGATTATACCAAAGCTCCCAAACGGGCGGGAGAGTGCGGATGACTCTGCAGCACCGAATGAGAGAACTCCAGGTCCTCCTTAGCCAGGGTATCAAATTTGTAGAATTTTACAAACGTGTTCTCCCCCGACCACGTAGCCGCTCGGCAGAGTTGTAATGCCGAGACCCCTCGGGCAGCCGCCCAAGAAGAACCCACCTTCCTTGTGGAGTGGGCTTTTACCGATTTTGGCTGTTGCAGGCCTGCCACAGAATGTGCAAGCTGAATCGTACTACAAATCCAGCGAGCGATAGTCTGCTTAGACGCAGGAGCGCCCAACTTGTTGGGAGCATATAGTATAAACAGCGAGTCAGATTTCCTGACTCCAGCTGTCCTTGAAATGTATATTTTTTAAGCTCTGACAACGTCCAACAACTTGGAGTCCTCCAAGTCGCTTGTAGCCGCAGGCACTACAATAGGTTGGTTCAGATGAAATGCTGACACCACCTTAGGGAGAAAATGCGGACGAGTCCGCAGTTCTGCCCTGTCCGAATGGAAAATCAGATATGGGCTTTTGTAAGATAAAGCTGCCAGTTCTGACACTCTCCTGGCCGAAGCCAGGGCTAGTAGCATGGTCACTTTCCATGTGAGATATTTCAAATCCACAGTTTTTAGTGGTTCAAACCAATGAGATTTGAGAAAGTTCAAAACAACATTGAGATCCCACGGTGCCACTGGAGGCACCACAGGGGGCTGTATATGCAGCACTCCCTTAACAAAAGTCTGGACTTCAGGAACTGAAGCCAATTCTTTTTGGAAGAAAATCGACAGGGCCGAAATTTGAACCTTAATAGATCCCAATTTGAGACCCATAGACAATCCTGATTGCAGGAAATGTAGGAATCGACCCAGTTGAAATTCCTCCGTCGGAGCACTCCGATCCTCGCACCACGCAACATATTTTCGCCAAATGCGGTGATAATGTTGCGCGGTTACTTCCTTCCTTGCTTTAATCAAAGTAGGAATGACTTCTTCCGGCATGCCTTTTTCCTTTAGGATCCGGCGTTCAACCGCCATGCCGTCAAACGCAGCCGCGGTAAGTCTTGAAACAGACAGGGACCCTGCTGAAGCAAGTCCCTTCTCAGAGGTAAAGGCCACGGATCTTCCGTGATCATCTCTTGAAGTTCCGGGTACCAAGTCCTTCTTGGCCAATCCGGAACCACTAGTATCGTTCTTACGCCTCTTTGCCGTATAATTCTCAATACTTTTGGTATGAGAGGCAGAGGAGGAAACACATACACCGACTGGTACACCCAAGGCGTTACCAGCGCGTCCACAGCTATTGCCTGCGGATCTCTTGACCTGGCGCAATACCTGTCCAGTTTTTTGTTGAGGCGAGACGCCATCATGTCCACCATTGGTCTTTCCCAACGGGTTACCAGCATGTGGAAAACTTCTGGATGAAGTCCCCACTCTCCCGGGTGAAGGTCGTGTCTGCTGAGGAAGTCTGCTTCCCAGTTGTCCACTCCCGGGATGAACACTGCTGACAGTGCTATCACATGATTCTCTGCCCAGCGAAGAATCCTTGCAGCTTCTGCCATTGCACTCCTGCTTCTTGTGCCGCCCTGTCTGTTCACATGGGCGACTGCCGTGATGTTGTCCGACTGGATCAACACCGGTTTTCCTTGAAGCAGAGGTTCTGCCTGGCTTAGAGCATTGTAGATTGCTCTTAGTTCCAGAATGTTTATGTGAAGAGACGTTTCCAGGCTCGACCACACGCCCTGGAAGTTTCTTCCTTGTGTGACTGCTCCCCAGCCTCTCAGGCTGGCGTCCGTGGTCACCAGGATCCAATCCTGTATGCCGAATCTGCGGCCCTCCAATAGATGAGCACTCTGCAACCACCACAGAAGAGATACCCTTGTCCTTGGAGACAGGGTTATCCGCTGGTGCATCTGAAGATGCGACCCTGACCATTTGTCCAACAGATCCCTCTGGAAAATTCTTGCGTGGAATCTGCCGAATGGAATTGCTTCGTAAGAAGCCACCATTTTTCCCAGGACTCTTGTGCATTGATGTACAGACACCTTTCCTGGTTTTAGGAGGTTCCTGACAAGCTCGGATAACTCCTTGGCTTTTTCCTCCGGGAGAAAAACCTTTTTCTGAACCGTGTCCAGAATCATCCCTAGGAACAGCAGACGTGTTGTCGGAATTAACTGGGATTTTGGAATATTCAGAATCCACCCGTGCTGTTTTAGCACTTCTTGAGACAGTGCTAATCCCATCTCTAGCTGTTCTCTGGACCTTGCCCTTATTAGGAGATCGTCCAAGTATGGGATAATTTATACGCCTTTTCTTCGAAGAAGAATCATCATCTCGGCCATTACCTTGGTAAAGACCCGAGGTGCCGTGGACAATCCGAACGGCAGCGTCTGAAACTGATAGTGACAGTTCTGTACGACGAACCTGAGGTACCCCTGGTGTGAGGGGTAAATTGGAACGTGGAGATACGCATCCTTGATGTCCAAGGATACCATAAAGTCCCCTTCTTCCAGGTTCGCTATCACTGCTCTGAGTGACTCCATCTTGAACTTGAACTTCTATGTACAGGTTCAAGGATTTCAGATTTAGAATAGGTCTTACCGAGCCATCCGGCTTCGGTACCACAAATAGAGTGGAATAATACCCCTTTCCTTGTTGTAAAAAGGGGTACCTTGACTATCACCTGCTGAGAGTACAGCTTGTGAATGGCTTCCAAGACCGTCACCCTGTCGGAGGGGGACGTTGGTAAAGCAGACTTCAGGAAACGGCGAGGTGGATCCGTCTCTAGTTCCAACCTGTACCCCTGAGATATTATCTGCAGGATCCAGGGATCTACCTGCGAGTGAGCCCACTGCGCGCTGAAATTCTTGAGACGACCCCCCACCGCCCCCGAGTCCGCTTGAGAAGCCCCAGCGTCATGCTGAGGCTTTTGTAGAAGCGGGGGAGGGCTTCTGTTCCTGGGAAGGAGCTGCCTGTTGCTGTCTCTTCCCCCTTCCTCTGCCTCGTGGCAGATATGAATATCCCTTTGCTCTCTTGTTTTTAAAGGAACGAAAGGGCTGCGGTTGAAAAGTCGGTGTCTTTTTCTGTTGGGGAGTGACTTGAGGTAAAAAGGTGGATTTCCCGGCTGTAGCCGTGGCCACCAAATCCGATAGACCGACACCAAATAACTCCTCCCCTTTATACGGCAAAACTTCCATATGCCGTTTTGAGTCCGCATCGCCTGACCACTGTCGCGTCCATAAACTTCTTCTGGCCGAAATGGACATAGCACTTACCCGTGATGCCAGTGTGCAGATATCCCTCTGTGCATCACGCATATAAAGAAATGCATCCTTTATTTGCTCTAAAGACAGTAAAACATTGTCCCTATCCAGGGTATCAATATTTTCAATCAGGGACTCTGACCAAGCTACCCCAGCACTGCACATCCAGGCTGTCGCTATAGCTGGTCGTAGTATAACACCTGTATGTGTGTATATACTTTTTTGGATATTTTCCATCCTCCTATCTGCTGGATCTTTAAGTGCGGCCGTCTCAGGAGAGGGTAACGCCACTTGTTTTGATAAGCGTGTGAGCGCCTTGTCCACCCTAGGAGGTGTTTCCCAGCGCGCCCTAACCTCTGGCGGGAAAGGGTATAAAGCCAATAACTTCTTTGAAATTAGCATTTTTTTATCGGGGGCAACCCACGCTTCATCACACACCTCATTTAATTCATCTGATTCAGGAAAAACTATAGGTAGTTTTTTCACACCCCACATGATACCCTGTTTTGTGGTACCTGTAGTATCAGCAATATGTAACGCCTCCTTCATTGCCAAAATCATATAACGTGTGGCCCTACTAGAAAATACGGTTGATTCGTCACCGTCGCCACTGGAATCAGTGCCTGTGTCTGGGTCTGTGTCGACCGACTGAGGCAAAGGGCGTTTTACAGCCCCTGACGGTGTTTGAGGCGCCTGGACAGGCACTAATTGATTGTCCGGCCGTCTCATGTCGTCAAACGACTGCTTTAGCGTGTTGACACTATCCCGTAATTCCATAAATAAAGGCATCCATTCTGGTGTCGACCCCTAGGAGGTGACATCCCCATATTTGGCAATTGCTCCGCCTCCACACCAATATCGTCCTCATACATGTCGACACACACAGCAGACACACAGGGAATGCTCTTAACGAAGACAGGACCCCACTAGCCCTTTGGGGAGACAGAGGGAGAGTTTGCCAGCACACACCAAAAGCGCTATATATGACAGGGATAGCCTTATAATAAGTGCTCCCTGTATAGCTGCTTTAATAATATAGTTTTGCCACCATTTTGCCCCCCCTCTCTTGTTTTACCCTGTTTCTGTAGTGCAGTGCAGGGGAGAGCCTGGGAGCCTTCCTGACCAGCGGAGCTGTGTGAGGAAAATGGCGCTGTGTGCTGAGGAGATAGGCCCCGCCCCTTTTTCGGCGGGCTCGTCTCCCGCTCTTTAGTGGATTCTGGCAGGGGTTAAATATCTCCATATAGCCCCCGGAGGCTATATGTGAGGTATTTTTAGCCAAAAAAGGTTTTCATTTGCCTCCCAGGGCGCCCCCCTCCCAGCGCCCTGCACCCTCAGTGACTGCCGTGTGAAGTGTGCTGAGAGGAAAATGGCGCACAGCTGCAGTGCTGTGCGCTACCTTAAGAAGACTGAGGAGTCTTCTGCCGCCGATTCTGGACCTCTTCTCGTTTCAGCATCTGCAAGGGGGCCGGCGGCGAGGCTCCGGTGACCATCCAGGCTGTACCTGTGATCGTCCCTCTGGAGCTAATGTCCAGTAGCCAAGAAGCCAATCCATCCTGCACGCAGGTGAGTTCACTTCTTCTCCCCTAAGTCCCTCGTTGCAGTGATCCTGTTGCCAGCAGGACTCACTGTAAAATAAAAAACCTAAGCTAAACTTTTCTAAGCAGCTCTTTAGGAGAGCCACCTAGATTGCACCCTTCTCGGCCGGGCACAAAAATCTAACGGAGGCTTGGAGGAGGGTCATAGGGGGAGGAGCCAGTACACACCACCTGATCGTAAAGCTTTACTTTTTGTGCCCTGTCTCCTGCGGAGCCGCTATTCCCCATGGTCCTTTCAGGAACCCCAGCATCCACTAGGACGATATAGAGATATATATATATATATATATATATATATATATATCTGTTTAGGGGTGGCAGTTGATGTGGCTCCCCTATTTGAATAATGGACTGCTGTGCAACTGCCACTGCAAGGAAGTCAGAGCATTGTGTCCTCCCCCCTCTGCAACTTGGTATCGCCAGCACCATACATTCTTTATAGCCCCGGCTGGGTGGGCAGTCTTAACTTTTCTCTGTGAGGGGGGAATGATCTCACCCTTTTTTGCCCCTCTGTGGGTGGAATTTTGAAAAATGCCTTCTCAGTGAATGCCTACGTCACAAAAGCAAACTACTGTCCAAAGTTCAAGTTCCTAGTCCTTACGATTCAAGAAATTTTTTGATGAGTCATATCAGTTGATGGTATTTGCCTTATTTTTATATATAATCACCGATATTTACTTACTGTACATATTGTATAATGTACCATGCTGATCTAGGAGAGGAATCCTGTTATTACAGCAAATGACTGAAGCTTGGTTGCTCTGATTTATGATTTTTTTGCCAACTATTAGTAATGCACTAAAACTGAAGTAAACATTTACATCTATCAGTCTAATGGGATCAAAAAGAGCAGAACAATTTATAGCAAAGGCTGACAGGAGGGATGCAGCAATATCCAGGGTCTTTACATAGTAACAATTAGAAAAGCAGAGAACACCTACAAAATAAATCCAGCACCCAGGAGATCAACACCACAACACCCAGGAGCCAGTCTCCCAGAAACCCAACAACCACAAGCACAGCACCTCAACACCTGGGAGCCTGTCTCCCAAGAGCCCAGCAAATGTCCCCCCGACAACCAGGAACCCAGCACCCCCCATATTCCACCCTCAAACCCCTAACATCCAGAAGTCCATCACCTTGTCACCCAGAAACCCAGCAAACAGGAGCACAGCACCCCAACACCCAGGAGCCAGTCTCCCAGAGGCCAAACAACCAGGAGCACAGCACCTCAACACCTAGGAGCCAGTCTGCCAGAAAACCCAACAACCAGGAGCACAGCACCCCAACACCTAGGAGCCCGTCTCCCAAGAGCCCAGCAACTGCTCCCCTGCCCCCCCCCCCCGCCAACAAGGAACCCAGCACACCCCATATACCACCCTCTACCCCTTAACACCCAGGAGCCCAGCAACCAGAAGTCCAGCACCCCGACACCCAGGGGCTTGTCTCACAGGAGTCCAACAACCAGCAGAACAAGCACCCAAATACCCAGTAGCTGTCTCCTAGGAGCCCATCTCCCAGAAACCCAACAACCAGGAGCCCAACACCCTGCCTCCCAGGAGCCCAGTACCCCAACACCTACGAGTCCAACAACCAGTAGCCCAGCACCCCGACACCCAGGAGCTGGTTTCCCAAGAGCCCTAAAACCAAGAGACCAGCACTCATACCCAGGAGCCTGTCTCCCAGGAGCCCAGCACCCTGCCTCCCAGGAGCCCAGTACCCCAACACCTACGAGTCCAACAACCAGTAGCCCAGCACCCCGACACCCAGGAGCTGGTTTCCCAAGAGCCCTAAAACCAAGAGACCAGCACTCATACCCAGGAGCCTGTCTCCCAGGAGCCCAGCACCCCGACACAAGGAGCCTGTGTACCAGAAGCCTCTCTCCTAGGAACACAGTACCCAGGAGCTCAACGACCAGGAACACAGCACCCCAACACCCAGGAGCCTGTCTCCCAGAAGCCCAACCATCAGAAGCCCAGCACTGTCTACCAGGAGCCCAAACACCAAGAGTCCAACAACCAGGAGACCAGGACCTTGACTCTCAGGAAATTGACTCCCAGCACCCTGACTCACAACCACCTAACCCAGTAACCCGGCAACCTGCTCACGCACCATTTGCAGGAGATTCAAAGAATCCGTCTCAGTCTGGGAAATGACATCTCGGGTGATGGAACTTCCCCTGGGGGTCTTCTCCCCCAGTTCCTCACTCCCGGACTTGCTTGGAGCCCTACAGGACAGAACACTGTGTGAGACTGACTCCGATGACAGGACAATAGCATCTGCCCTAAATAAGGAATAGTAATTATGGCTGTGTGATACATAAAGGCGGTGTCACTATAAGAAGCTCGGGTTGGAGATGATCCAATGGGCTGCACAGTACAAAGTCAGGGTGATAGGAGCCACTTTACAGTGCACACAATCTACAGACAGGGAGATAGCAATATTATCTTCATATGATTTTCTAACACATTGTAAACGGTAATCTCCTTGTGAGTGTGAGATACTGAGACAGGGATCACCCAGGACATGCTCAGTGCAGTACTAACGGGGCAATCTGTCTTCCACCATGTTTATGGACACTCTAAACCTAAACATTTCATTTTAATGTCATTAAATCTAAGAACATGTCCCTACAGATGTCATGTGTACATTCTCTGCAATGCGAGTCTCTGCTGATCAGTACCAAAGTATGAGAATGCCCCCCCAGTACATCAGGTCCTCAGGGGCCTTAGTGTGGCCCTTAAACTTCCCAATAGATTGAGAAGGCCCAATGGGAACTGCAGTTACTCTGATGTCACATATGGTCATCCAATCAGATGTTACACTTCTCAGAGGAACAAATAACCTAAACCATTCCTCTTGCAGTAGTTACTTGTACATCATTCTGTCAGCTGTATTAGGGGGTGAGAATACGGTGAGCTGTCTGGACCCCGTAAGAGTCACAATGCTAGGCTAACGAATGATACGACATGTAATACTCAATAATTACCACGTGCCAGGGCTTATCCTCACTTATCAAGTAGGGGTGAGATACAATTCATACAAATGGGAGAGTGCTCTTACCTGGCGGGCACAACGTCCTCTGGTGGCATGGCTAGGCTTTCCATTTCCTCATTATTCAGGCCCAGCTCGGTGCCATAGCTCTGCTGAACCAGCTGCCAGAACTCCTTCTTGCTCAGACTCTGTGGACAGAGCAACAAAACAATGGTTATATAAATATATATCTGCAGAACACATTACACAGAGCCACCATACAAGTGCTGAGTGTGACGGAGCCAGAGACTGTATGTGGGGGGTTACATTATTCAGGTGCATCCATAGCAGGTCATGTTTCCTGCACTCCGCTAGCAACCAATCAGATCTTCTACAAAGTGATACACGATAAGCATAATCTGTTTGGTTGCTATGGGAAACATCTCCATATGTATGAACCCGCTCTTTAGTAAATATTAGAGATGAGCGGGTTCGGTTTCTCTGAATCCGAACCCGCCCGAACTTCATGTTTTTTTTCACGGGTCCGAGCGACTCGGATCTTCCCGCCTTGCTCGGTTAACCCGAGCGCGCCCGAACGTCATCATGACGCTGTCGGATTCTCGCGAGGCTCGGATTCTATCGCGAGACTCGGATTCTATATAAGGAGCCGCGCGTCGCCGCCATTTTCACACGTGCATTGAGATTGATAGGGAGAGGACGTGGCTGGCGTCCTCTCCATTTAGATTAGGGTTGAGAGAGAGAGAGAGAGATTGACCTGAGGCTGTGATACTGTAGAAGAGAGTGCAGAGTTTAGTGACTGACGACCACAGTGACCACCAGACAGTGCAGTTGTTTGTTTTATTTAATATATCCGTTCTCTGCCTGAAAAAAACGATACACACAGTGACTCAGTCACATACCATATCTGTGTGCACTGCTCAGCCCAGTGTGCTGCATCAATGTATATATATATCTGACTGTGCTCAGCTCACACAGCTTATAATTGTGGGGGAGACTGGGGAGCACTGCAGTGCCAGTTATAGGTTATAGCAGGAGCCAGGAGTACATAATATTATATTAAAATTAAACAGTGCACACTTTTGCTGCAGGAGTGCCACTGCCAGTGTGACTAGTGACCAGTGACCTGACCACCAGTATATATAATATTAGTAGTATACTATCTCTTTATCAACCAGTCTATATTAGCAGCAGACACAGTACAGTGCGGTAGTTCACGGCTGTGGCTACCTCTGTGTCGGCACTCGGCAGCCCGTCCATAATTGTATATACCACCTAACCGTGGTTTTTTTTTTTCTTTCTTTATACATACATACTAGTTACGAGTATACTATCTCTTTATCAACCAGTCTATATATTAGCAGCAGACACAGTACAGTGCGGTAGTTCACGGCTGTGGCTACCTCTGTGTCGGCACTCGGCAGCCCGTCCATAATTGTATATACCACCTAACCGTGGTTTTTTTTTTTCTTTCTTTATACATACATACTAGTTACGAGTATACTATCTCTTTATCAACCAGTCTATATATTAGCAGCAGACACAGTACAGTGCGGTAGTTCACGGCTGTGGCTACCTCTGTGTCGGCACTCGGCAGGCAGTCCGTCCATAATTGTATACCACCTAACCGTGGTTTTTTTTTCTTTCTTCTTTATACATACATAGTTACATAGACATCTCTTTATCAACCAGTCTATATTAGCAGCAGACACAGTACAGTACGGTAGTTCACGGCTGTGGCTACCTCTGTGTCTGCACTCGGCAGGCAGTCCATAATTGTATACTAGTATCCATCTCCATTGTTTACCTGAGGTGCCTTTTAGTTGTGCCTATTAAAATATGGAGAACAAAAATGTTGAGGTTCCAAAATTAGGGAAAGATCAAGATCCACTTCCACCTCGTGCTGAAGCTGCTGCCACTAGTCATGGCCGAGACGATGAAATGCCAGCAACGTCGTCTGCCAAGGCCGATGCCCAATGTCATAGTACAGAGCATGTCAAATCCAAAACACCAAATATCAGAAAAAAAAGGACTCCAAAACCTAAAATAAAATTGTCGGAGGAGAAGCGTAAACTTGCCAATATGCCATTTACGACACGGAGTGGCAAGGAACGGCTGAGGCCCTGGCCTATGTTCATGGCTAGTGGTTCAGCTTCACATGAGGATGGAAGCACTCAGCCTCTCGCTAGAAAAATGAAAAGACTCAAGCTGGCAAAAGCAGCACAGCAAAGAACTGTGCATTCTTCGAAATCCCAAATCCACAAGGAGAGTCCAATTGTGTCGGTTGCGATGCCTGACCTTCCCAACACTGGACGTGAAGAGCACGCGCCTTCCACCATTTGCACGCCCCCTGCAAGTGCTGGAAGGAGCACCCGCAGTCCAGTTCCTGATAGTCAGATTGAAGATGTCAGTGTTGAAGTACACCAGGATGAGGAGGATATGGGTGTTGCTGGCGCTGGGGAGGAAATTGACCAGGAGGATTCTGATGGTGAGGTGGTTTGTTTAAGTCAGGCACCCGGGGAGACACCTGTTGTCCGTGGGAGGAATATGGCCGTTGACATGCCAGGTGAAAATACCAAAAAAATCAGCTCTTCGGTGTGGAGGTATTTCACCAGAAATGCGGACAACAGGTGTCAAGCCGTGTGTTCCCTTTGTCAAGCTGTAATAAGTAGGGGTAAGGACGTTAACCACCTCGGAACATCCTCCCTTATACGTCACCTGCAGCGCATTCATAAGTCAGTGACAAGTTCAAAAACTTTGGGTGACAGCGGAAGCAGTCCACTGACCAGTAAATCCCTTCCTCTTGTAACCAAGCTCACGCAAACCACCCCACCAACTCCCTCAGTGTCAATTTCCTCCTTCCCCAGGAATGCCAATAGTCCTGCAGGCCATGTCACTGGCAATTCTGACGAGTCCTCTCCTGCCTGGGATTCCTCCGATGCATCCTTGCGTGTAACGCCTACTGCTGCTGGCGCTGCTGTTGTTGCCGCTGGGAGTCGATGGTCATCCCAGAGGGGAAGTCGTAAGCCCACTTGTACTACTTCCAGTAAGCAATTGACTGTTCAACAGTCCTTTGCGAGGAAGATGAAATATCACAGCAGTCATCCTACTGCAAAGCGGATAACTGAGGCCTTGGCATCCTGGGTGGTGAGAAACGTGGTTCCGGTATCCATCATTACTGCAGAGCCAACTAGAGACTTGTTGGAGGTACTGTGTCCCCGGTACCAAATACCATCTAGGTTCCATTTCTCTAGGCAGGCGATACCGAAAATGTACACAGACCTCAGAAAAAGAGTCACCAGTGTCCTAAAAAATGCAGCTGTACCCAATGTCCACTTAACCACGGACATGTGGACAAGTGGAGCAGGGCAGGGTCAGGACTATATGACTGTGACAGCCCACTGGGTAGATGTATGGACTCCCGCCGCAAGAACAGCAGCGGCGGCACCAGTAGCAGCATCTCGCAAACGCCAACTCTTTCCTAGGCAGGCTACGCTTTGTATCACCGGTTTCCAGAATACGCACACAGCTGAAAACCTCTTACGGCAACTGAGGAAGATCATCGCGGAATGGCTTACCCCAATTGGACTCTCCTGTGGATTTGTGGCATCGGACAACGCCAGCAATATTGTGTGTGCATTAAATATGGGCAAATTCCAGCACGTCCCATGTTTTGCACATACCTTGAATTTGGTGGTGCAGAATTTTTTTAAAAACGACAGGGGCGTGCAAGAGATGCTGTCGGTGGCCAGAAGAATTGCGGGACACTTTCGGCGTACAGGCACCACGTACAGAAGACTGGAGCACCACCAAAAACTACTGAACCTGCCCTGCCATCATCTGAAGCAAGAAGTGGTAACGAGGTGGAATTCAACCCTCTATATGCTTCAGAGGTTGGAGGAGCAGCAAAAGGCCATTCAAGCCTATACAATTGAGCACGATATAGTAGGTGGAATGCACCTGTCTCAAGCGCAGTGGAGAATGATTTCAACGTTGTGCAAGGTTCTGATGCCCTTTGAACTTGCCACACGTGAAGTCAGTTCAGACACTGCCAGCCTGAGTCAGGTCATTCCCCTCATCAGGCTTTTGCAGAAGAAGCTGGAGACATTGAAGGAGGAGCTAACACGGAGCGATTCCGCTAGGCATGTGGGACTTGTGGATGGAGCCCTTAATTCGCTTAACAAGGATTCACGGGTGGTCAATCTGTTGAAATCAGAGCACTACATTTTGGCCACCGTGCTCGATCCTAGATTTAAAGCCTACCTTGGATCTCTCTTTCCGGCAGACACAAGTCTGCTGAGGTTGAAAGACCTGCTGGTGACAAAATTGTCAAGTCAAGCGGAACGCGACCTGTCAACATCTCCTCCTTCACATTCTCCCGCAACTGGGGGTGCGAGGAAAAGGCTCAGAATTCCGAGCCCACCCGCTGGCGGTGATGCAGGGCAGTCTGGAGCGACTGCTGATGCTGACATCTGGTCCGGACTGAAGGACCTGACAACGATTACGGACATGTCGTCTACTGTCACTGCATATGATTCTCTCAACATTGATAGAATGGTGGAGGATTATATGAGTGACCGCATCCAAGTAGGCACGTCACACAGTCCGTACTTATACTGGCAGGAAAAAGAGGCAATTTGGAGGCCCTTGCACAAACTGGCTTTATTCTACCTAAGTTGCCCTCCCACAAGTGTGTACTCCGAAAGAGTGTTTAGTGCCGCCGCTCACCTTGTCAGCAATCGGCGTACGAGGTTACATCCAGAAAATGTGGAGAAGATGATGTTCATTAAAATGAATTATAATCAATTCCTCCGCGGAGACATTGACCAGCAGCAATTGCCTCCACAAAGTACACAGGGAGCTGAGATGGTGGATTCCAGTGGGGACGAATTGATAATCTGTGAGGAGGGGGATGTACACGGTGATATATCGGAGGGTGATGATGAGGTGGACATCTTGCCTCTGTAGAGCCAGTTTGTGCAAGGAGAGATTAATTGCTTCTTTTTTGGGGGGGGTCCAAACCAACCCGTCATATCAGTCACAGTCGTGTGGCAGACCCTGTCACTGAAATGATGGGTTGGTTAAAGTGTGCATGTCCTGTTTTGTTTATACAACATAAGGGTGGGTGGGAGGGCCCAAGGACAATTCCATCTTGCACCTCTTTTTTCTTTTCTTTTTCTTTGCATCATGTGCTGATTGGGGAGGGTTTTTTGGAAGGGACATCCTGCGTGACACTGCAGTGCCACTCCTAAATGGGCCCGGTGTTTGTGTCGGCCACTAGGGTCGCTAATCTTACTCACACAGTCAGCTACCTCATTGCGCCTCTTTTTTTCTTTGCGTCATGTGCTGTTTGGGGAGGGTTTTTTGGAAGGGACATCCTGCGTGACACTGCAGTGCCACTCCTAGATGGGCCCGGTGTTTGTGTCGGCCACTAGGGTCGCTAATCTTACTCACACAGCTACCTCATTGCGCCTCTTTTTTTCTTTGCGTCATGTGCTGTTTGGGGAGGGTTTTTTGGAAGGGACATCCTGCGTGACACTGCAGTGCCACTCCTAGATGGGCCCGGTGTTTGTGTCGGCCACTAGGGTCGCTTATCTTACTCACACAGCGACCTCGGTGCAAATTTTAGGACTAAAAATAATATTGTGAGGTGTGAGGTATTCAGAATAGACTGAAAATGAGTGTAAATTATGGTTTTTGAGGTTAATAATACTTTGGGATCAAAATGACCCCCAAATTCTATGATTTAAGCTGTTTTTTAGTGTTTTTTGAAAAAAACACCCGAATCCAAAACACACCCGAATCCGACAAAAAAAATTCGGTGAGGTTTTGCCAAAACGCGTTCGAACCCAAAACACGGCCGCGGAACCGAACCCAAAACCAAAACACAAAACCCGAAAAATTTCAGGCGCTCATCTCTAGTAAATATACCCCTATATAAAACATAGAATTGCGGACTCCATTATATACATGTATAAAGGGAAATTTCAGCTATATCTTATCCCAAGGTTTGCAGAGACAGGGCGGATAGATGATGTTATACAGAACCATCTTGTGTATCGGAGAAACACTACAGAACTATTTAGGAGGTAGAAATATTAAGGAGTCTTAAAACATTTTTTTAGATGCCATTTGCCATTGTAGCCTCTACTGTTTCCCATATCTGCACCTTGGGACCCATCAGCATTAAGTAACCCAGGTTCCAGACTGGCAGTAAAGAGACAGCATTCACTTTCCCTTTGCAATTCACGGAGTCTGGCTCTTATCAGTCACTGTACCTGCAAGAAAAGCTTCATAAGTTTCCCCAATAAGAAAATATATTCATTGGGGAAAACAACTAGGGTGTAAATCCTCAAGGAAGGATCCAAGGCATCAATCCAAATGTGTACAAAGGTCACTCGCCGGACTCCATAGAGAAATAGTGGCGTTTAAGTCACATCCAAAAGACATCAGGTCAAAGAAGGTCAAAGGTCGACCCTCAGCGTGGCCTTTCGTTAGGAGCTGGTGGAATGCTGCACCCCAGTTGCTGACTTTTGCACTAGTGTGTGCGCTAACCACCTGGATTTATATAGATATAAACTGGAAGGTAATCTTCATGAAAAACGTTATTTAATGGCATCTAACAAACACAAGATGAACATTCAGAACTTTGTAGCTGGTGTACGCGATTATGTCTCATCTCACCTTTCCTTGAAGCGAAAAGGTTAAAACAACAGGTGGCTAAGAAAGAACAGTGTAGAGAATAAACTATCATCTCTCTTTACACAGAAACCTATTGAGTGGTTGTTCTTCGGATCCTGCCATAATTCTGTGTGTATCTGGATCATGTGTCAACAGCAGAAGAATGGAAGAGGTGAAATCCCTCTTGTTCCGAGTCTCCTTCCCTGTTAGAGCTCCCTGTTCCCATGGCGAGACTTTATAGAGGTACGTGAAGCATCACACTCAGCAGGTGGCAGATATACAGTATACTCATGCAGAATGGGATTACAGGTGTTCATTTACTTTCTATAATAACATATCAGGTGTCCGTTCCCAGGCGTAATGAGCCGACTCAATGTACATGGCACGCGTGTGGCCCCTCAGCCCATCCTGCACCATACACTCTACACAGCTGTCCCCACAGTAAGCAGAAGATATGACCTATTATACAGAGTTATTGGGGTCCGTGGACAAGTTTCTGGGAACTGACTTCATCACCTGAGGTCCCGTAACTTTCCTGGGTGACACGATCTCAGGGTTATTCTTTGATGAAATACAAATGCTAATTCCATTGTAAATAATAACTAATACTAGTTTATGTGATAAAGAAAAACTTTAATGTGAATTTGGAATAATTTGTATTGAGCAATGGGTGTGTAGCACCGGAACACGTTTATGGAACCTAGGGGAGCGGCTGCCCCAAAAGGTTTGATAATCACTGCTTAGAGCGGGATGCAGTCAAGATCCCGTCTGACGGAATCCCGGCGGTCAAAATACCGACACCAGGATCCCGACCGGCACAATCCTTAGAGCATAATAAACCCAATCACTTCATCTGTAACATAACGAGATTCCAAACAGGGCCAATCCTCCCATCAGGAGTTAGTCCCTGGCTTGGTGTCACGGACCCCCGCATCAATGGCCGGGCAGGTGGGCTTTAATGTAAATGTAATAAGTATAATCAGGGATCAATGGGTGTGTCTCAGGTCTATCACACAGAGCTGCCACATACTGTAATTACTGTCCGGGCACCGGGTAATAAATGGTCAGCCAGTGGTAATACGGTATGTATTTTGGATTAATCAGACGATTCCTGTGCAAGGTAATTGTCAGGGGTCCCCTTATACATGACTTATAATGGGCTCATTCCAGACAGCAGCATCCTATATGTGACCTATATTCAATGAGACAGCATGGCTCATAATATTGCACAAGAGTCCAACCATCACTTAATGTCATCTAACGCGTTACATTATTAAGTCTGATCACAGAGAGCTTAGCGTATACAATGTATATGCCGAGAACCAGCTTTGTTAGATGACATCAGAATACCGAAACCCTTTTCTGCTCGTTTGCCATTGGTTCTAGACTTGCAGGAGCCATGCCCTGTCACGCAGTACTTCATAGAGTCAGGCCAATATTGGGCAGGGCGGAAGCGGTTCTGATACCACCGCTGCACAGTGGGTTAGAGCAGAGCGTGGTACTGCCAGTCACATAAATAGTCCCTCCTTACGTGGATCCTTCTGCTGGGCGCTAAGAGATCCATTGAAGGGTTCCGGGAGCGGACAGGGGGTTCTCCTCCAACCACTACTCTCAATTTGGACAGGAATACTCACTAACTGCTTAAACCGAATAATTAGCTTTAATGATTTCAGCGTTGGTTTGATGGCAGACCCTGGCACTGTGACGTGGGAGTGCAGCCTGGCAGACAGGGCAGGATGATTAGTATCAATATGTAGTTCTAGAGGGGACACCATGCCCCCAAGCTGCCAACACTGGTCTCTCATCAGGGCACACTGGACACCCTGTCAGGGCGGTATCCGGACTATAGCTCTACAATAAAAGGGTCTACAGTCAATAGGTCTACCACTAATGGTAGACATGCATTAGTTCGACATGTTCAAAAGGTCAACATGATAATGGTCGACACACAGAAGGTAGACAATTTTCTCTTACGTCCTAGAGGATGCTGGGGTCCATATTAGTACCATGGGGTATAGACGGGTCCACCAGGAGATATTGGCACTTTAAGAGTTTAATATTGTGGGCTGGCTCCTCCCTCTATGCCCCTCCTACCAGACTCGGTTTAGAAAATGTGCCCGGAGGAGCCGGTCACAGCTAGGGGAGCTCTACTGAGTTCTCTTAGAAAAAGTTTTTTTCTTTGTTTTCAGAGTTGGATATTTTACAGGGAGGCTGCTGGCCACAGCCTCCCTGCAGCGAGGGACTGAGGGGGGGGGGGGGGGGGGTTGGAGCAGTGTCCGCCCTGTGGGGTCTTGAGCCACTGACTCCGCTGACTGGACATTGAGCTCCAGAGGGGACAGATCGTGCCCCGCCACAGGGGAATGTTCACCCCGGCAGCATGCCGCCACCCCCTCACAGAGCTGAAGTGTGGCGAGTTAGTCACTGTCCCCCCTTAGAAGCGGGGGGTCAGTGTGAAAAGGGCGGCTTAAGGGTGGGAGCGCGGTTTTAACCGCGCTACGGGAAGGCTCATCGGTACTGCGGTGCGGCACTGTGAGGGCCGCCCTGAGCCAGCACAAAACCCTACACTGACCACATCAAGCCTGTCAGGGTCCGCGGATCTCAGCCAGCACAACATTCCTCAGGGCAGTATAATCTTCAAGAGCGGGAAGACAGCGCCACTGAAGGGGCGGAGCTTCTCCTCAGAGTGGACCCAGCAGCGTTCAGCGCCATTTTTCCTGCCTGCAATCACTGCCAGTGGATATCCAGGTCCCTACAGAGCAACTCCAGCTATCTGTACGGTACCAGAGGGTTGTAGAAGGGGGATGGGGGGGGGGGGGGGGGGAGGCTGTATACAGGCTGTGTCTCCTATTAAGGAACTCAGTCAGCGCGGGTCAGGGTCTCCCTATACCTCTAAAAGCGCTGTGTGTGGGTTGGCTCCAATCTCTGTGTCTCTCTGCCATTCTTGGGGGGAAACTCTGTCTACCCAATACCCTGTGTGTTTGTGGGGTGTTTGGTGTGTGTGACATGTCTAGGGACACTTTTTCATATGCTGCAGAGGATTTATCTTCCCAGGAAGACTCCATACCATGTAATCAAGATTGCACTGTTGTAGCGCAGATCCCAGCTAGAGAGCCAGAATGGTTAGCCTCTCTGAGGGGAACTATTTCTCAGATTTCTGATAGGGTTGCTAGGACTGAGCATGCCACTCAGGTCCTACAATCCTCTATGGTTGTTTGGTCTGATACTGCTTCCTCGGGGTCCCCTGCGGTACATTCTCACAAACGTGCACTTGCAATGCTTACGCAGGATGATACGGACACAGATTCTGACGCTGCAGACGGGGATGTGTCAAGGGGGACGGCATCACTGGCTAAGGGGGTGCAGTCGATGATTGAAGCTGTACGGGATGTGTTACACATTACTGACACAGCTCCTGAGCAGGTGGAGGAGGCCTTTTTCACCGACAGTAAAAAGCCCCCCCTTACCTTCCCGGAGTCCAAAGAATTGAATGCTAGCTTTGAAAAATCCGGAAAAGAAATTCCAGATCCCTAAGAGGGTCTTAGGAAAAAGTGGGAGTCTCCGCCGATAGTTGACGCCTCTGTCTCCAGGCTGTCCAAACAGGTGGTTTTACCAGTCCCTGGATCTACCGCGTTGAAAGAACCGGCAGATCGCAAGGTGGATGCTACGGGTAAATCCATTTACACGGCTTCAGGGGCTATACTGCAGCCTACTATAAAATAAATATAGTTTGCTGCGCTGTGAAAGAAAAGCTGCTCAGGTTGTTAGGTAATTGTTAGAATTTGTTAGGCCGAGCGCTTGTGTGTGCGCAGGTGCCGCCAGCACCTGTAATACCGGAAGTAAACATCCGAACTTCCGG
Organism: Pseudophryne corroboree; assembly: GCF_028390025.1. Taxonomy (NCBI): domain Eukaryota; kingdom Metazoa; phylum Chordata; class Amphibia; order Anura; family Myobatrachidae; genus Pseudophryne; species Pseudophryne corroboree. Next base: position 1,038,304,384 of record NC_086445.1, read on the forward strand.
TTTCGACGGACGGAGCAGCGGCCACAGTGCGGCCAGGAAGAGGAGGACGTGAGCTACGGCATAACAGGCAGGAAAAGCCATCCTGCCCATCAACCTAATTGCTGCCACAGACACCAGAACCTCCAGCCACACTTGTACAGGAAAAATAGGGTAAGTCAGGGATAGACATACCGCAACAGTCTGTGCCCTCTCATTCAAGTGTCCAAAAGCTCCAAAATCATTCCCAAAGGAGCTGTAAACATTGCACTTTCCCCTCTTCCCCTATTTTTATTTTATTTATTTTTTTATTATTTAATTTTTAATTTTTTTCGTTTGTGTTTTTTTATTTTTTACAGTCAATTTCATAATTTTACAGAACACCACACACCTGCACACACAAGCGCTCGGCCTAACAAATTCTAACAATTACTGCAGCCTACTATAGCCTGTGCTTGGATTGCAAAAGCTATTGCCAGGTGGTCAATCACTCTGCAGGAGGAATCGACTACGATGGATAAAGGCGACGTTGATTTATTTTTACGCCATATTCAGGATTCTGCAGGATTCCTGGTAGATTCCATGAAGGACCTGGGTTCCATGGCTGCGGGGATCTCCTCCATGTCCGTCTCGGCTCGCAGGGGTCTCTAGCTGCGCCAATGGTCTGCGGACGCGGAATCCAGGAGGAGCGTGGAGGGCCTACCCTATAAAGGTCAGGCTCTCTTTGGGGAGACACTGGATGCGCAGATTGCCACGGCTACCGCGGGTAAGTATCCTTTTTTTCCCTCAACTACACCGGCTACGAAGAAGCCTTTTACACCGGCCACGTCACATCCCTTTCGGACCGCGAGGTCTAGAAAGAACAAGTCTTCAAACACCTTCTTCAGAGGTGGTCATGCTAAAGGAAAGACGCCTGCTCCCGCGGGCTCCCAAACCCAGAAACCAGCTTCTGATACCCAAAAGTCCTCCGCATGATGGTGGACAGCTAGGCCTGGAGGAAGGTTAGGTAGGGGCAAGACTCCAGCATTTCAGCCACGTCTGGGTGTCATCTGGCCTGGACCCTTGGGTACAGGATATAGTGTCCAGGCGGTACAGGCTGGAGTTTCAAGATCTCCCACCTCACCGTTTCTTCAAATCAGGCCTGCCAGCTCTGCCGGCAGATAGAACAATTCTTCTGGAGGCTATCCGAAAATTGGTGGTATCTAAGGTTATTGTTCCAGTTCCACCACATCAGTGGAACAAGGGTTACTATTCGAACCTTTTTGTGGTATCAAAGCTGGATGGTTCGGTACGGCCAATTCTGAACTTAAAATCTTTGAACCCTTATCTCAAGGAGTTCAAATTCAAGATGGAGTCTCTGAGAGCTGTCATCTCAGGACTGATGGAGGGGGGAGTTCCTGGTGTCCCTAGACATCAAGGATGCGTACCTCCACATTCCCATCTGGTCGCCGCATCAGGCATATCTCAGGTTTGCACTGTTAGAAGATCACTACCAGTTTCAGGTGCTGCCGTTTGGCCTCTCCACGGCACCGAGGGTCTTCACCAAAGTGATGGCGGAGATGATGGTTCTTCTCCGCAAGCAAGGGGTCAGAGCCGGCCCTAGGCATAGGCAAACTAGGCAATTGCCTAGGGCATCTGGTATGCCTAGGGGCACAAGCAGCTTCTGCTGATTAAAATGATATGCGGCATGCCTATATTCTGTGTGTAGCATTTCGTATGCAGATACAGCCACAGTCGCGCACAGTATATAGGCATGCCGCATATCATTTTAATCAGCAGAAGCTGCTTGTGCATCCTAGCCACACAGCAATGCAAATAAGATGCATTTTCATAAAAAAAAGGCACCGACATTAGCAGAGCTGCCAGCTGACTCACGCCAGGAACTATATGTGTCATTATGTGTATAAGGGCATTAATAATGTGTAACATATGTGTAAGGGGCACTATGTGTGTCATTATGTGTATAAGGGCACTAATAATGTGCGGCATATGTGTAAGGGACATTATGTGTGTCATTATGTGTATAAGGGCATTAACAATGTGTGGCATATGTGTAAGGGAAATTATGTGTATAAAGCTATTAATAAGGGTTTGCATAATGTGTAAGGCGCATTATGTTTATAAGGACATTAATAATGTGTGTCATATGTGTAAGGGGCATTACTGTGTGGTATTATGTGTATAAATGCATTACCAATGTGTGGCATTATGTGTATAACGTGCTCTACTGTGTGGCATAACGTATAGAAAGGGCACTACTGTGTGGTCTAATGTGAATAAAGAGCAATATGGTGTGGTGTAATGTGAATAAGGAGCAATTCAGTATGATGTTATGTGAATGAGGAGCACTACTGTGAGGAGTAACGTATATAAGATAAAAGTGGTGCTACTGTGTGATGTAACGTGAATTTGGGACACTATCGCATTATTAATTGTGAATAAAGTTGCACTACTGTGAGGCAGAAGTTGAATTGGGGGTACTATTGTGTGGCCATACCCCCAAAAGGACTGCTATGGGTGGGGGGTGATGGGAAAGGGGTGCAGAGTCAGAGGCGGAACAAGCAGTGGTGCTAGGGGGCACCAGCCAAAATCTTGCCTAGGGCATCATATTGGCTAGGGCCGGCTCTGCAAGGGGTGAACATAATTCCATATCTGGACGATCTCCTGATCAAGGCGTCGTCCAGGGAGAAGTTGTTAAGATCCATTGCCCTCACGATACAACTGCTCAGAGAGCACGGTTGGATCCTGAATCTTCCAAAGTCTCATCTGAAGCCAACAAGGAGGCTGTCTTTCCTGGGGATGATCCTCCACACAGAGGTGCAGAAGGTTTTTCTACTGGTGGAGAAAGCATTGGTGATTCAAACAATGGTCCGGGATGTCTTGAAGCCTTCCCGGGTATCGGTTCATCAGTGTATCCACCTTCTGGGGAAGATGGTTGCCTCCTACGAGGCTCTGCAGTACGGAAAGTTTCATGCTCGATCCTTTCAACTGGATCTCTTGTACCAGTGGTCGGGATCTCACCTACACATGCACCAGAGGATACGTCTGTCACCGAAAGCCAAGATTTCGCTCCTCTGGTGGCTACAACTACCACACCTTCTAGAAGGCCGAAGGTTTGGAGTTCAAGACTGGATCCTTCTGTCCACAGATGCAAGTCTAAGAGGTTGGGGAGCAGTCGCTCAGGGGGAAACCTTCCAAGGAAGGTGGTTGAATCAAGAATCCCTTCTCCCAATAAACATCCTGGAGCTAAGAGCCATGTACAACAGTCTTCTGCAGGCAGCACACCTTCTACAGGATCAGGCTGTTCAGGTGCAGTCGGACAACGTGACCACGGTGGCCTACATAAACCGACAAGGCGGAACGAAGAGCAGGGCTGCCATGTCAGAGGTGACGTGAAATCCTCCTCTGGGCAGAAAGACATGCGGTGGCGATGTCAGCAATCTTCATTCTGGGAGTAGAATACTGGGAAGCAGACTAACTCAGCCGCCACGATCTCCATCCGGGAGAGTGGGGCCTCCACCCGGAGGTGTTCGAGGAGATAACCGATTGGTGGGGGGGTTCCTCACATAGACATGATGGCCTTCCGCCTCAACAAGAAGCTGGGGAGGTACTGTTCCAGGTCAAGAGACCCGCAGGCAGTGGCGGTGGACACACTGGTAACACCGTGGGTGTTCAAGTCACTGTATGTGTTCCCTCCACTTCCTCTGATACCAAGGGTTCTTCAGCTGATAAGAAGAACAAAGGTTCTGGCAATCCTCATTGCTCCGGACTGGCCAAGGAGGGCTTAGTACGCGTATCTGCTGGATCTTCTGTTAGAGGATCCAAGGCCCTTACCTCTTCGGGAGGATCTGCTACTGCAGGGGCCGTTCGCTTATCAAGACTTACCACGTTTGATGGCATGGTGGTTGAACGCCAGATCTTAGCTCGGAAAGGTATCCTGAGTGAGGTTATTCCTACTCTGATACAGGCTAGGAAGGGGGTAACATCTAAACATTACCATCGTATTTGGAAAAAAATATGATTCTTGGTGTGAATCCAAGACATTTCCTGCGGTGGAGTTTCAATTTGGATGTTTTCTCCTTATCCTGCAAGCAGGAGTGGATATGGGCCTGAGATTGGGCTCCATCAAGGTCCAAATCTCTGCTTTGTCCATCTTCTTCCAAAAACAAATTGGCTGTCCTCCCTGAGGTTCAGACCTTTTTTGAAAGGGGTTCTGCACATCCAGCCTCCCTTTGTGGCGCCAGCGGCACCCTGGGATCTGGACGTGGTGCTGCAGTTCCTGCAATCTGCTTGGTTTGAGCCTCTGCTGGAGGCTGACATCAAGTTTCTCACGTGGAAGGCGGTCACTTTGTTGGCCTTAGCTTCTGCACGACGCGTTTCGGAATTGGGGGCTTTATCTTGTAAGAGTCCCTATCTGATCTTCCATGAAGATAGGGCGGAACTTAGGACTAGTCCACAGTTCCTGCCTAAGGTTGTTTCAGCTTTCCATATCAACCAACCTATTGTGGTGCCAGTGGCTACTGACTCCTCAATTGCTTCAAAGGCCTTGGATGTTGTGAGGGCTTTGAAGATTTATGTGAAGAGGACAGCTCGTCATTGAAAGACTGACTCCTTGTTTGTCCTCTATGATCCCAAGAAAATTGGGTGTCCTGCTTCTAAGCAGTCGATTTCACGCTGGATCAGGTTCACCATCCAGCATGCATATTCTACAGCAGGATTGCAGTGTCCAAAGTCTGTAAAGGCCCGCTCTACACGTAAAGTGGGCTCTTCCTGGGTGGCTGCATGGGGTGTCTCGGCTGTACAACTTTGCCGAGCTGCTACTTGGTCTGGATCGAACACGTTTGCCAGGTTTTACAAGTTCGATACTTTGGCCTCTGATGACCTCAAGTTTGGTCAAGCAGTCTTGCGGGAACCTCCGCGCTCTCCCTCCCGTTCTGGGAGCTTTGGTACATCCCCATGGTACTAATATGGACCCCAGCATCCTCTAGGACGTAAGAGAAAATAGGATTTTAATTACCTACCGGTAAATCCTTTTCTCGTAGTCCGTAGAGGATGCTGGGCGCCCGCCCAGCGCTGCGTTTACCTGCATTGGTTTTATAGCTTCTGATACCCCAAAGTCCTCCGCATGATGGTGGACAGCTAGGCCTGGAGGAAGGTTAGGTAGGGGCAAGACTCCAGCATTTCACTGCCTGGTTCCTAGGTAAGTACTGCCTGGTTCCTAGGTAAGTTCTGCGTTATTTACTGTTTCAGCTGTTGCCGAGTTGTTCCGGCATGTTACCCGGATTTGCATGTTGTGTGAGCTGATATAAATCTCACCACTATCTGTGTAATTCCTTCTCTCGAAGTATGTTGTCTCCTCGGGCACAGTTTCTAGACTGAGTCCGGTAGGAGGGGCATTGAGGGAGGAGCCAGCCCACACTATTAAACTCTTAAAGTGCCAATGGCTCCTGGTGGACCCGTCTATACCCCATGTTACTAATATGGACCCCAGCATCCTCTACGGACTACGAGAAAAGGATTTACCGGTAGGTAATTAAAATCCTATTTTTTTTTATTTATTTTTTTTATTTTTTTTTTTTAGCTTTTTCATACTTTACCATCCATGTGGAGTATGATTGGGAATAGAAACCTGTGCCGAGCGAGGCACCTTGCCCGAAGCGAGGGGACGCAATACACTAATGGGGCTTGTTTGTGGCAGAAAAGTGAAACAACACCCCAAAAAAAACGGTGTCTACCCATTTTTTGTGTCGGCCTAATGCATGTCTATTATTAGTGGTAGACCTAGTGACCCCTTTAGTGTAGATCTAATAATGCACACCTGTCAGGGCATATCCCAGAGCCAATGCTGGATTTATACTGGCTGGAGCCATCAGGATGGATAGAGAGCAGCATACGGCTTTACGTGACTGACAAGGAGGGAACTGAGGGCACCTTCAGGGTGATGACATGGAGTGCAGGATTGGGAGTGGCTGGAGGGTAGAGATCACGGAGCAGCGCAGGTACAGACTTCTGGTTATTGTATATACACGGCAGCCTGCGCTGTCACACCTTGTATAGGGCACCGGGGTCACAGCATTACACAGAGATAATATACAGGAGTTAGAGTCACAGACCTGCTTTGTACTCTTGCTGGATGACTGTCAGAGGGGAATTATTGCAGAAGTGAGGGTCTCTATATACACGGCACCAGGGGCAAACTGGGTGGGGGTCTCCCCTCACCCGTTACCTGTAGTACCCTGCTATCAGTGGGCTTGATTCCGGTATTGTGCACAGTAAAGATTGGTCGGAGTGTCCAGGATTCCTCCCCATCTGACAGTTCCAACTGAGCTGGTAATTGCCCCCTGTTAGCTACTCTGACGAACGTGCACTTTATTCATGTTGATTGAATATACTTTTATATTTTTATTTTTATTTATTTTTTATGGTTGTTGTTGTGGATTGTGTACTATATGTGATTAAAAAATTGTACTTCACTATGTACATATCCTTTCTCCATTTCTATGTTTAATGTGTCGGCTGGAGAAAAGTTTGCAATATAGCCTGCATTCGAGGACTGGCTTCCCCAGAATCCTTCTGCGCCGGTTAAGTTGATTTTCAATTATTGGTGTAGTATTTGGTTGTGCAAAAGGTGGAGGAAACCTTTTTTTCCGGAAAATCAATTATACGGGCTGCAATTTGCGCACCTGCACAGCTTCAAACGGGTGCTGAAAACTCACCTGTTCATCCAAGTGTCCTCGTCCCCCACATGACTACTGTACTGTATGTCACCACTAGTTCATCCCACCTCCAGCTACAGCCACCTACCTCTCTCCCTTCCTGCCCTCAGGTCCCCAAACACAAGCTCATGCCTCGTGTTTGTCTCCCCCTTCCCCATAGATTGTAAGCTCTCCCATGTTTATGGCTGCAGTTTGTGTCACCGGAGGGAAGACAGAGACCTATGATTAGAGGATCAGAGGGAGCGCAGAGAGTGTGACATGCAGGGGAGGGGTGGCAGACCATTTACTGTGTAGTAAAATATGGAGAACCTGCTGTGGAACTGCAAATACCAGCATGGCTGCTCTGTACTGTAATCCAGTCTAACAACCCACAATATGCTAGATGTGCAGGCGGCAATAACAGACAGTACAGCCTGATTGTTGCTACAGTGTCCAACTAACTCAAACAAAAGTTACAAATTAACCTTTACTTCACCAAACGGGGCCTACACACTGGGCAGTGTTTTCAACCATCGAGATTATCGGCCAACGATATTATTGATGGTCGATTTTACCTATACACTGGACGATATCGATGATGGTCAATTTGGACAATATGAGAGTACATACTCTATCGTCCAAATTAGCATGGATCAACAAAATCTTTCAAGATATCGCCCAGTGTGTAGGCCCCTAAAGAGCGGGAGGTTTGTGCTGTGTAAAGGCCCATACACATTAAACGAGACCCACCAACGCCGATGTTGGCAGCGACGGGGACTCGGCACCGTGCCGGCACGGGAAGGGAGTGATGGTGTGTACACACTAGATGAGATTGTAAAAGATCTTGCCCAGAACGGCCATTCTGAGCGATATCTTTTATTTTCTCGTCTAGTGTGTATGGGCCTTAAAGCACACTGGGCCCAGCAGCACATGGGGAAACCAATGGCGATTATTTGCCCCATGCACATTTGTACAGATCGGAGGTTGGCCCACCGCCATCCGTACGCATGCTTTCATGGCTGGTTTCCCCCTAATATTTGTATCATTTGTTTTCTGCCCTTGAATATGGCACAGATGTGCTTTGCTCTTTGCATTGGACAGAGACTAACTGCATAGGTGTGTACCCAGTATTACTCTGCTGAAGTCTGGGACAACAAAATAAACACCACTATCCAAATAATGGGGGTCATTCCGACCCGTTCGCACGCAGCGGCTCTTCGCTGCAGTGCAAACGGGTCAGAACTGCGGCTGCGCAGCACCCGCATTGCGCATGCGAGTCGTTGCCCAGCAACGGCAGTCGCCGGGCAACGACGCCAGGACCGAAGAAAGCGATCGCAGGCCTGATCGCAAGAAGACTGACAGCGGGAAGGAGGTTCGGGCGTCTACTCACCGTTTCCCGGTCGTGGTAAGGCGAACGCAGGCGTGTCCATGCGCTTGGAGGGCGGATGTCTGACATCACAGCCGGGACCTTCATCGCTGGATCCGTCGCACTGGGTAAGTAGGTGCAGGGCTAGTCTTGTTCTGCACAAAACTTTTTTAGCATAGCAGGGCTGCACAAGTGATCGCATCCCTGCTATGCTAAAATATACTCCTCCATAGGAGGCGTCAAGTTAATCGCACGAGCAGCGAAAAGTTGCTACGTGCGATCAACTCGGAATGACCACCAATAGACAAACCTTGCTGAAAAGCACAGGGCTGTGTACATGTCTATATATTCAAGGCTGCTGAAGGTGGGACTATAAGCAGTTAGAGGGGTTAGGGATGACAGTGATAAGAAATTAAGCCACTTGCATCCACCAGGGAGATGAGCTGCTGACACGTCATATTGTACAAGCCACTGTTACTTTAATTATTGCTCAGACTTGGTGAGCGGACACACTAAGAAATATGGCACTGCGTTGTAAGAAACTTCTAGTAGACAGATCTGTTGTAACATCTAAGGGACATGCACCTTCTACTGCAACGTGTTACACCTACTGTATATAATAGGATTTTGGTACTCACCGTTAAATCCTTTTCTCCTAGTCCGTAGAGGATGCTGGGAACTCCAAAAGGACCATGGGGTATAGACGGGATCCGCAGGAGCTTGGGCACACTAAAAGACTGAAGACTGGGTGTGAACTGGCTCCTCCCTCTATGCCCCTCCTCCAGACCTCAGTTATAGGAATGGTGCCCAGGAGAGACGGACATTACATGGAAAGATTTTTGTCTTAACTAAGGGCTACCAAATTACCAGCCCACACCATAACATACCGTACAACCGGAATAACACCAAACCAGATAACAGTATGCATAAAACTCCAGCAACCAGCTGCAATAACCCAATACACAAGTCGTGTAAAAACTAACTTAAGCAGTAAGAAAAATAATAATATATATATATATATATATATATATATATATATATATATATATATATATATATATATATATATATATATATATATATATATATATATATATCTCAAGAAACAGTCCGCACTGGGACGGGCACCCAGCATCCTCTACGGACTAGGAGAAAAGGATTTATCGGCGAGTACCAAAATCCTATTTTCTCTTACGTCCAAGAGGATGCTGGGCACTCCAAAAAGACCATGGGGATTATACCAAAGCTCCAGAACGGGCGGGACAGTGCGGACGACTCTGCAGCACCGACTGAGCAAACGCCAGGTCCTCATCGGCCAGGGTATCGAACTTATAGAATTTTGCAAAAGTGTTCGAACCCGACCAAGTAGCCGCACGGCAAAGTTGTAGTGCCGAAACACCTCGGGCAGCCGCCCAAGAGGAGCCCACCTTCCTGGTAGAATGGGCTTTCACCGACTTTGGCACCGGCAACCCCACCGAAGAATGAGCTTGCTGGATCATACTACAAATCCAGCGTGCAATAGTCTGTTTTGACGCAGGATGACCAACCTTGCTGGCCGCATACAAAACAAATAACGCTTCAGTTTTTCCTAGTAACCGCTGTCCTAGAAACGTAAACTTTTAACGCTCTTACAACGTCCAGAGATTTTGGAATCGCCACCTCTTCCGTAGCCACCGGAACTACAATAGGTTGGTTAATGTGAAATGACGAAACCACCTTTGGCAGAAATTGTTGACGAGTCCTCAATTCCGCCCTATCCGAATGAAAAACCAAGTACGGACTCTTATGAGATAACGCTGCCAATTCCGATACTCGCCTGGCAGATGCCAGTGCCAAAAGCATAACCACCTTCCAAGTGAGAAACTTTAACTCAACCTTCCGCAAAGGTTCAAACCAGGAAGACATGAGGAACCGCAAGACTACCTCAAGGTCCCATGGCGCTACAGGCGGTACAAACGGTGGATTGATATGCATTACACCCTTCACAAAAGTCTGAACCTCTGGGAGGGCAGCTAACTCTTTTTGAAAGAAAATAGACAAAGCCGAAATTTGCACTTTGATGGAACCCAATTTCAGGCCTGCATCTACACCCGCCTGTAAAAAGTGGAGAAAACGACCCAAGTGAAAATCTTCCGCAGGAGTCTTTTTAACCTCACACCAGGAAACATACTTCCTCCAGATACGGTGATAGTGTTTCGCCGTAACCTCTTTCCTAGCCTTAATAAGAGTTGGAATGACCTCCCTGGGAATACCCTTCCGAGCCAAGATCTGGCGCTCAACCTCCATGCCGTCAAACGCAGCCGCGGTAAGTCCGGAAACACGCATGGACCCTGTAACAACAGATCCTCCCTTAGAGGAAGCGGCCAAGGATCTTCCACCAGTAAGTCCTGAAGATCCGGATACCAGGCCCTTCTTGGCCAGTCTGGAACGACGTGAATCGCCTGAACCTTTGTTCGACGAATGATCCCCAGCACCTTTGGAATGAGAGGAAGAGGAGGGAACACATACACCGACTGGAAAACCCACGGAGACACCAGGGCGTCCACCGCCGTGGCCTGTGGGTCCCTTGCTCTGGAACAATACCTCGGGAGCTTCTTGTTGAGCCGAGACGCCATCATGTCTATTAACGGAATTCCCCAGCGTCTTGTCACCTCTGCAAAGACCTCTTGGTGCAGAGCCCACTCTCCCGGATGGAGGTCGTGTCTGCTGAGAAAATCCGCTTCCCAGTTGTCCACCCCCGGTAGGAAAACTGCTGACAGTGCGCTGACGTGTTGTTCCGCCCAGCGAAGTATCTTTGTGGCTTCCGCCATTGCCGCTCTGCTCCTTGTTCCGCCTTGCCGGTTTATATGGGCCACTGCTGTGATGTTGTCTGACTGTACCAGGACCGGTCGACCCTGAAGAAGATTTCCTGCTTGGAGCATGCCGTTGTAAATGGCTCTTAACTCTAGAACATTTAAGTGGAGACAAGCTTCCTGGATCGACCATTTTCCCTGGAAGTTTCTTCCTTGGGTGACTGCACCCCAGCCCCGGAGACTTGCATCTGTTGTCAGAAGTACCCACTCCTGGATACCGAATCGGCGTCCCCCCAGGAGGTGATGAGCTTGTAGCCACCACAGGAGAGAAATTCTGGCTCTGGGAGATCAACTTATTTTCCGGTGAATGTGTAGATGAGACCCGGACCATTTGCTCAGCAAGTCCCACTGAAATACGCGGGCATGAAATCTGCCGTATGGAATGGCTTCGTACGCCGCAACCATCTTCCCCAGAACCAGAGTACAATGATGTATCGACACACTCGACGGCTTCAGAAGTTCTCTGACCATCGTCTGCAATTCCAGAGCCTTTTCTTCTGGAAGGAATACCTTCTGTAACTCCGTGTCCAGAACCATGCTCAGAAACGTAAGCCGAGTGGTCGGAGTCAACTGGGATTTCGGCAAATTGAGAACCCATCCGTGTTGTCGCAGAACCGACAGAGACACCTCCACACTTCTCAGCAATCGTTCCTTGGACCTCGCCTTTATCAGGAGATCGTCCAAGTACGGAATAATTGAAACCCCCTGTTTGCGAAGAAGAACCATCATTTCCGCCATGACCTTGGTGAAAATCCTCGGAGCCGTGGAATGCCCAAACGGCAACGTCTGAAATTGGTAATGAGCATCCTGTATCGCAAACCTGAGGAAAGCCTGATGCGGAGGATATATCGGGACATGCAAGTAGGCATCCTTTATGTCGACTGACGCTATAAAATCCCCCCCTTCTAGGCTGGAGATCACAGCTCGAAGGGATTCCATCTTGAACTTGAAAACTTTCAAGTATGGATTGAGGGATTTTAGATTTAGAATTGGTCTGACCGAACCGTCCGGTTTCGGCACTACAAAGAGGCTCGAGTAAAACCCCTCCCCCCGTTGCGACGAGGGAACGGGAATAATGACCCTCTGTAGACACAGTTTTTGAATTGCTGCTAACACCACGTCCCTGTCCGGTAGAACTACTGGTAACGCCGAAATGAAGAACCGGTGAGGGGGCAACTCCTGAAACTCCAGCTTGTATCCCTGAGACACGATCTCTAGTACCCAAGGATTCAGGCCTGATAGAATCCAGACCTGACTGAAATTTTGTTGACGGCCCCCCACCGGTTCGGACTCCCCCAGGGAAGCCCCAGCGTCATGCGGTGGACTTGGTAGCAGCCGGGGAGGACTTCTGGTCCTGTGCGCCTGAGGCTGCAGGAAGTTTTCTGCCCCGTCCTCTATCCTTTGAGGCGAGGAAAGACGAACCTTTTCCACGCCTGTATTTATTGTGACGAAAGGACTGCATCTGTTGATGTGGTGCCTTTTTCTGTTGTGTGGGAACATAAGGAAGAAAAGAGGACTTACCCGCAGTCGCGGTCGAGACCAGGTCAGCCAGGCCGTCCCCAAACAAGACATTACCTTTGAAGGGTAGCGCTTCCATAGCCCTCTTGGAGTCGGCATCAGCGTTCCATTGATGGATCCACAGGGCCCTTCTGGCGGATATCGACATGGCACTGGTTCTTGAACCCAAGAGACAGACGTCCCTCGCTGCATCTTTTATGTAATCTGCAGCGTCCTTAATATAACCGAGAGTTAGAAGGACATTATCTTTATCAAGAGTATCCATATCATTAGCTAAAATTTCAGCCCATTTAGCAATAGCACTACTCACCCATAACGACGCCACAGCGGGTCTGAGTAATACACCCGAATTAGCGAAAATGGACTTCAAAGACGTCTCCAGCTTGCGATCCGCCGGATCCTTGAGAGCTGCCGTGTCGGGAGACGGAAGTGCCACTTTCTTAGACAAACGAGATAAAGCTTTATCAACAGTCGGAGATGCCTCCCATTTTTCCCTGTCATTAGAGGGAAAAGGATACGCCATGTAAATTCTCTTGGGAATCTGCCATTTCTTATCCGGCGACTCCCAAGCCTTTTCACAAAGAGTATTCATCTCATGAGATGGGGGAAATTTTACCTCAGGTTTCTTTTCTTTGAATAAACAAATCCTTGTTTCCTGAACCGCAGGTTCATCAGAAATGTGTAAAACATCTTTTATAGCCACAATCATGTACTGAATACTCTTAAGCAAACGGGGATGTAACGCTGCCTCAGTGAAATCGACGTCAGAATCAGAGTCCGTGTCGGTATCAGTATCCCCCACCTGATTAAATGGCCGCTTTTGCGACCCAGATGGGGTTTGCACCTGAGACAAAGCCTCTGCCATGGACTTTTTCCAGACCTGGGTCTGCGCCTCAGACTTATCTAACCTCTTTGATAAGGAAGTTACATTCGAGTTTAATGTACTGAGTAATGCTAACAAATCCGGTGTCGGCTGCGTCGACATTCCCAATTCTAGCCCCGCATCCACTCCCCCAATAACCTCCTCCGGTGAATAAGCTTCCGCCTCAGACATGTCGACACACAGTACCGACACACCACAACACACAGAAAGTCCCTGCTAGGTGACAGGTCTAACAACCAAGCCCAGATAGAGGACACAGAGGGAGTATGCCAGCTCATACCCCAGCGCCCATATATCGCAAAACACGATATATGTACCCATCGCTGCCTACACCACTAATAAGCACCAACACTGCGGCCCCCCTCAGAACAAGCCCCCCGTTACTTGGAGAAGCGTGGAGGTCCCCGCAGCGTCTCTCTCCTGCAGCCGCGTGTTGCAGGGAAAATGGCGCCGGTGAGCTGCAGGTCGAAGCTCCGCCCCCTTCCCGGCGCGCTTCGGCCCGCCAATTTCAAATTTGTAAAAGATGCCGGCGGGGGTCTGTACTCGGTGCCGAGGCACCCACAATCTTTGCGCCGCTAAGAAAACTCCAGTAGCATGCTGCCCAGGGCGCCCCCCCCCCCAGCAACCAGTGAATACCGTTGGTGATATGTGTGGGAGCATGGAGCACAGCGTGACCGCTGTGCTGTACCTTCCGTCACTGAAGTCTTCTGCCGTCCTGAAGTCTTCTGATCTTCTCATACTCACCCGACTTCTGTCTTCTGGCTTCTGTGAGGGGGTGACGGCGTGGCTTCGGGAACAAGCAGCTAGGCGCACCAAGTGATCGAACCCTCTGGAGCTAATGGTGTCCAGTAGCCGAGAAGCAGAGCCTTGAAACTCACAGAAGTAGGTCCTGCTTCCCTCCCCTCACTCCCATGCTGCAGGGAGCCTGTAACCAGCAGGTCTCCTTGAAAATAAAAAAACCTAACAAAAAGTCTTTTCCTAGAGAAACTCTGTAGAGCTCCCCTAGTGTGTGTCCAGTCACTCCTGGGCACAAAGTCTAACTGAGGTCTGGAGGAGGGGCATAAAGGGAGGAGCCAGTTCACACCCAGTCTTAAGTATTTTAGTGTGCCCAAGCTCCTGCGGATCCCGTCTATACGCTATGGTCCTTTTGGAGTCCCCAGCATCCTCTAGGACGTAAGAGAAATATATTATATTTCACTACAGACTAGGTGGACTATGTGGTGGTAAATGTGGGGCTGGTGGACTGATATGTGCAAATGAATATTCAGAATAAAGGATTAAAGTATTTGGAATAACTGCTGGATAATGGGGGTCATTCCGAGTTGTTCGCTCGCAAGCTGCTTTTAGCAGCTTTGCACACGCTAAGCCGCCGCCTACTGGGAGTGAATCTTAGCTTATCAAAATTGCGAACGAAAGATTAGCAGAATTGCGAATAGACACTTCTTAGCAGTTTCTGAGTAGCTCCACACTTACTCGGCATCTGCGATCAGTTCAGTCAGTTTCGTTCCTGGTTTGACGTCACAAACACACCCAGCGTTCGCCCAGACACTCCTCCGTTTCTCCAGCCACTCCCACATTTTTCCCAGAAACGGTAGCGTTTTTTCACACACACACCCATAAAACGGCCAGTTTCCGCCCAGAAACACCCACTTCCTGTCAATCACACTACGATCACCAGAACGAAGAAAAAACCTTGTAATGCCGTGAGTAAAATACCTAACTGCATAGCAAATTTACTTGGCGCAGTCGCACTGCGGACATTGCGCATGCGCATTAGCGACTAATCGCTCCGTTGCGACAAAAAAATAACGAGCGAACAACTTAGAATGACCCCCAATGTTCTGTTACACAACACCTGAGCACATTGCAAAACCACTGACAGCCGGCCTGGCAATCCCTGTGTGTGTGCTGGCAGCATCTTCTACTACAATCTGCTGCAAGTGTTTGTAAAACAGAGCGGCTGGCAAGTGGCTTACAATTACATAACCAGCGAGGGATATGGCGGGGTGTGTATATACACAACCAGTGAGGGGCATGGTGGGGTGTGTACACAACGAGCGAATGGCATGGCGTGGGAAGGGGGTAACACAACCAGTGAGGGGCATGGTGTGTGTGTGTGTGTGGGGGGGGGGGAATCGCAACTAGCGAGGGGCATGGTGTGTGTGTGTGTGTGTGTGTGTGTGTGTGGGGGGGAAATCACAACCAGCGAGGGGCATGGCGGGGTGTGTATACAAGCAGTGAGGAGCATGGTGTGGCAAGTACACAACCAGCGAAGGGTACAGCATGGCCCGTACACAACCAGCGAGGGGCATGATGGGGTGTGTATACAACCAGTGAGGAGCATGGTGTATGTGTGTGTGTGTGTGTGTTGTGGGGGGAAATCACAACCAGCGAGGGGCATGGCGGGGTGTGTACACAACCAGTGAGGAGCACGGTGTATGTGTGTGTGGGGTGGAATCACAACCAGCGAGGGGCATGGCGGGGTATGTACACAACCAGTGAGGAGCATGGTGTGGCAAGTACACAACCAGCAAAGGGTACAGCGTGGCCCGTATACAACCAGCGAGGGGCTTGGCGGAGTGTGTACACAACCAACGAGGAGTTTGGCGTGTCACAAACAACCAGCGAGGGGCTTGGCATGCCGTATTTATGGCGCTGCAAAACACTTGTGGCACCCTTTAAACCAAATAATATAATAATAATAATGTGGGGTGTACACAACCAGTGAGGAGCATGGTGTGGGGTGTACACAACCAGTGAGGAGCATGGTGTGGGGTGTACACAACCAGTGAGGAGCATGGTGTGGGGTGTACAAGACCAGTGAGGAGCATGGTGTGGGGTGTACAAGACCAGTGAGGAGCATGGTGTGGGGTGTACAAGACCAGTGAGGAGCATGGTGTGGGGTGTACACGACCAGTGAGGAGCATGGTGTGGGGTGTACACGACCAGTGAGGAGCATGGTGTGGGGTGTACACGACCAGTGAGGAGCATGGTGTGGGGTGTACACAACCAGTGAGGAGCATGGTGTGGGGTGTACACAACCAGTGAGGAGCATGGTGTGGGGTGTACACAACCAGTGAGGAGCATGGTGTGGGGTATACACAACCAGTGAGGAGCATGGTGTGGGGTGTACACAACCAGTGAGGAGCATGGTGTGGGGTGTACACAACCAGTGAGGAGCATGGTGTGGGGTATACACAACCAGTGAGGAGCATGGTGTGGGGTGTACACAACCAGTGAGGAGCATGGTGTGGGGTATACACAACCAGTGAGGAGCATGGTGTGGGGTGTACAAGACCAGCTATGGGAATAGTGTGGGGCTAAACACAGGTTTTGTAAAGCAACATATTCTCTGGTTACAAATACCCAAAATAACAGCACCAATAAGTAAATGGCACCAGTATAACATGAGCTCCGTCCACAGGACCTCCCCAGGAGAGAATAATACAGGTGCAGTACCTGTGGATAGAACACAGCCAGACATACCTGGTGCAAAGCTGCAGTTACACACACCCCGCAGAGCCTCCTACAGACAGGCACAGAGCTGTGTCACCTGCCGCACTGTGTCACCTGCCACACTGTGTCACCTGTCGCAGCATGTCACCTGTCGCAGCATGTCACCTGTCGCACTGTGTCACCTGTCGCACTGTGTCACCTGTCGCACTGTGTCACCTGTCGCAGCATGTCACCTGTCGCAGCATGTCACCTGTCGCAGCATGTCACCTGCCGCACTGTGTCACCTGAAGGTATGTCTGAGGCAGCACAGAACACTATCACAGCCACACACAGGACACGGCACCCCCGCTCACACTACAGACAACACACAAGGACTGAGAGTGGCACTCACACTGTGCAGGCTGGAAGCAGTGACCAGGTAGGAAGCGGCAGAGTCCTGGCCCCTGGGTGCTCTGCTGATCTGAGGATTCTCTGGTGAATGAGCAGGGGAAATCCTGGGACTTCCTAGTGCAGGCTACAAGGGGGCAGCTCTCCCAAAAGTGTGTTCCTGCAGCCAGACCCGTGGCCACACCCACTCAGTGCACAGGTGAGGTGTTTCTTAAAGTGGCAGCTCCCTTCCCAGCAGCCTCTGACATCACACACACGTTACAGCGTTAGTATCTAGGACACTGCCAACACTACACCTGAGACACAACACTCAATAACTCGTTTCACTTATCTGATGTTGTTTTATGGTTCATATTCCTAACATCAGCCCAAGGATAATGAATGGCATGAGACGCAGAGTACAGTGGGTGTTGTGGCTTAGCTGCAGGTGTACCCTGGTCAGAGACAAGTCACGTGGTGTAACAATTCTGACCTGTGTTTGCATGCAAATGATTACTGGCTAAAATTAGCCTTACCATACTGTCCCTTTAAACCGGGACACTGATGAATTACACAGGTTCTGCGGCTGATTACAACCAGGTGAAATGCAGACAGGAAGTCAGCAGCCACAGAACCTGTGTAATGAATTATTACCCCGGTTTAAAGGGATAGTATGGTAAGATAAGTGGGTTATAGGGGGCATGCGCACAGCGTCTATTCACCAGAGAAGGGGGTTACAGGGGGCATGCGCACAGCGTCTATTCACCAGAGAAGGGGGTTATAGGGGGCACGCGCACAGCGTCTATTCACCAGAGAAGGGGGTTACAGGGGGCACGCGCACAGCGTCTATTCACCAGAGAAGGGGGTTACAGGGGGCATGCACGCAGCGTCTATTCACCAGAGAAGGGGGTTATAGGGGGCACGCGCACAGCGTCTATTCACCAGAGAAGGGGGTTACAGGGGGCACGCGCACAGCGTCTATTCACCAGAGAAGGGGGTTACAGGGGCAAGCGCACAGCGTCTATTCACCAGAGAAGGGGGTCACAGAGGGCACGCGCACAACGTCTATTCACCAGAGAAGGGGGTTACAGGGGGCATGCGCGCAGCGTCTATTCACCAGAGAAGGGTGTTACAGGGGGCATGTGCACAGCGTCTATTCACCAGAGAAGGGTGTTACAGGGGGCATGTGCACAGCGTCTATTCACCAGAGAAGGGGGTTACAGGGGCATGTGCACAGCGTCTATTCACCAGAGAAGGGGGTTACAGAGGGCACGCGCACAGCGTCTATTCACCAGAGAAGGGGGTTACAGGGGGCAAGCGCACAGCGTCTATTCACCAGAGAAGGGGGTTACAGGGGCATGTGCACAGCGTCTATTCACCAGAGAAGGGGGTTACAGAGGGCACGCGCACAGCGTCTATTCACCAGAGAAGGGTGTTACAGGGGGCATGTGCACAGCGTCTATTCACCAGAGAAGGGGGTTACAGGGGGCATGCGCACAGCGTCTATTCACCAGAGAAGGGTGTTACAGGGGGCACGCGCACAGCGTCTATTCACCAGAGAAGGGGGTTACAGGGGGCATGTGCACAGCGTCTATTCACCAGAGAAGGGGGTTACAGGGGGCATGTGCACAGCGTCTATTCACCAGAGAAGGGTGTTACAGGGGGCACGCGCACAGCGTCTATTCACCAGAGAAGGGGGTTACAGGGGGCATGCGCACAGCGTCTATTCACCAGAGAAGGGTGTTACAGGGGGCACGCGCACAGCGTCTATTCACCAGAGAAGGGGGTTACAGGGGCACGCGCGCAGCGTCTATTCACCAGAGAAGGGGGTTACAGGGGGCACGCGCACAGCGTCTATTCACCAGAGAAGGGGGTTACAGGGGGCACGCACAGCGTCTATTCACCAGAGAAGGGGGTTACAGGGGCATGTGCACAGCGTCTATTCACCAGAGAAGGGGGTTACAGAGGGCACGCGCACAGCGTCTATTCACCAGAGAAGGGGGTTACAGGGGGCATGTGCACAGCGTCTATTCACCAGAGAAGGGGGTTACAGGGTGCATGTGCACAGCGTCTATTCACCAGAGAAGGGTGTTACAGGGGGCACGCGCACAGCGTCTATTCACCAGAGAAGGGGGTTACAGAGGGCACGCGCACAGCGTCTATTCACCAGAGAAGGGTGTTACAGGGGGCACGCACAGCGTCTATTCACCAGAGAAGGGGGTTACAGGGTGCATGTGCACAGCGTCACCAGAGAAGGGGGTTACAGGGGCATGTGCACAGCGTCTATTCACCAGAGAAGGGGGTTACAGGGGCATGTGCACAGCGTCTATTCACCAGAGAAGGGTGTTACAGGGGGCATGCGCACAGCGTTTATTCACCAGAGAAGGGGGTTACAGGGGCATGTGCACAGCGTCTATTCACCAGAGAAGGGGGTTACAGGGTGCATGTGCACAGCGTCTATTCACCAGAGAAGGGGGTTACAGGGTGCATGTGCACAGCGTCTATTCACCAGAGAAGGGGGTTACAGGGGGCATGTGCACAGCGTCTATTCACCAGAGAAGGGTGTTACAGGGGGCATGTGCACAGCGTCTATTCACCAGAGAAGGGGGTTACAGGGGCATGTGCACAGCGTCTATTCAGCAGAGAGGGGGGTTACAGGGGGCATGTGCACAGCGTCTATTCACCAGAGAAGGGGGTTATAGGGGGCACGCACACAGCGTCTATTCACCAGAGAAGGGTGTTACAGGGGGCATGCGCACAGCGTCTATTCACCAGAGAGGGGGGTTACAGGGGGCACGCGCGCAGCGTCTATTCACCAGAGAAGGGGGTTACAGGGGGCATGTGCACAGCGTCTATTCACCAGAGAAGGGGGTTACAGGGGCATGTGCACAGCGTCTATTTACCAGAGAAGGGTGTTACAGGGGGCATGTGCACAGCGTCTATTCACCAGAGAAGGGGGTTATAGGGGGCACGCACACAGCGTCTATTCACCAGAGAAGGGGGTTACAGGGGGCACGCGCACAGCGTCTATTCACCAGAGAAGGGGGTTACAGGGGGCATGCCATCAGCTCACAGAGCGCTGGCCATGCCCCGATAGTGACGGAAACGGGGGTATGGCTCACAATCGCGGTACTCCCGAGAAGCTACGCCCATTTTCTATAGGGCACACCACCCTCTTCGGGTCAGCGCCATAGTGTCCCTCTTCCTGTTCTCCCAATGTTAGGAGGTATGGGTTGCCGCGCCCCAGGTATACAATGCTGCAGTTACCGGCACTGTGAAACAGGGGGTGGGGCCATGATGATGCAATTCAATGAGAATATAGCACAATCGGCTGGCTAGATCACCCGCTTTACTCAGCAAGTGGGCGGCTTCTGGTGGCCTCCTCGAGACTTGCCTACTCTTCCAGGTCTCCATGAGTGCCCCCCAAGATTCAAGACCTCCCTGACAATCCTAGGCAAATATGGTGCAAATACATTATGTTTTTATGCAGGGTAAATACTGGCTGCTTTTGCATGTAGCCCACACATGCCAGACAGCTTTATGATTACACTGCAATTTAGATCTGAGTTTAGACACTCCCCTCCCAAATCTAAAGCCCGGTACACACTAAATGACACATACGCTCCATGGTGGTCATTCCGAGTTATTCGCTCGCTAGCTGCTTTTAGCAGCATTGCACACGCTAGGCCGCCGCCCTCTGGGAGTGTATCTTAGCTTAGCAGAATAGCGAACGAAAGATTAGCAGAACTGCTACTAAATATTTTCTTGCAGTTTCTGAGTAGCTCCAGACCTACTCACAGATTGGGATCAGCTCAGTCCGTTTAGTTCCTGTTTAGACGTCACAAACACGCCCTGCGTTCGGCCAACCACTCCCCCATTTCTCCAGTCACTCCTGCATTTTTACCTGACATGCCTGCGGTTTTTAGCACACTACCTGAAAACGTCCAGTTTCCGCCCAGAAACACCCACTTCCTGTCAATCACACTACGATCAGTCCATCGATGAAAAAACGTCGCTCGAGCTTGTGCAAATCTCCAAAGTTTTGTGTTAAATTACTGAACGCATGCGCACTGCGTATCATGCGCATGCGCATTTTCCACCTAATCGCTCCATTGCGAAAAACGGCGACGAGCGAACAACTTGGAATGACCACCCATGAGCGATACCATCAGTGTTCCTCCTTGACACCCGGGCAAACAAGGTAGTGCATACACACTGAACGATATCGCTAACGATATCGTTCAGTCACGTCATCCTGCCTCTGCCCTGTACATGCATCGTCAACGACATAGTCAAAACTCACCTACATGTACAGATGACAGAAGCCCTCGTTAACGACCCACGGGAGCGCTCATCGTTAACGATCTTGTGTGTACACACTGGACAATTTTACAAACGATATAGCTCAAAGGGGTATAAATGAGCAATATCGTTTATCACCTAGTGTGTACCCAGCTTAACTCTCTCTGCACATGTTACATCCGCCCCACCTACAGTGCAGCAAGGTGTTACCCAGGTGCTCACTTACTGCTTCTTTCACATTGCTTCTAACTCAGAATCAGCCCCGCAGGGAGCAATTACCCCTCTGCCCCAGGTACTTCCACAGTCATTTTTTCTTGTTGGCGGGTAAAGTCGATGCTAGGGCGCATCTGAATGCGCACACCCTAACACTGTTACATGGGCGTTACAGTCCGCCGCATAGATAGCAGGTGTACTAATGCACAGTGCTTTGCAATTAATATTTGCGCCACTTTAACTCTTGACGTCAAACCCAACAATAAGTTGCATCTTTTCATGAATACATCTCTTAGGGGGGAATTTAATTAAACGTAAATGAGTGCCTGGAGCTACTCAATTAGCCAAATTGCGTCCCGCACTTAAGTCGTGAAATGCACATTGCCGCTCCTAAAGAATGCTGTTTAGCCGCAGTAAACGCCATTACTTATGCACTGGGGGCAATGATGTTAGCGCAGGTGGTACACCAGCAACTCACAATGCTCCACTAGTTTTGGCAGATTTCTGCTCGCTCATCAGGAGGGCACTCCTTCCCGGTGCTATACTCCTTCCCGGTGCTATACTTCTTCCCGGTGCTATACTTCTTCCTTGTGCTATACTCCTTCCCTGTGCTATACTCCTTCCCGGTGCTATACTCCTTCCCGGTGCTATACTCCTTCCCGGTGCTATACTCCTTCCCGGTGCTATACTTCTTCCCTGTGCTATACTCCTTCCCTGTGCTATACTCCTTCCCTGTGCTATACTCCTTCCCGGTGCTATACTTCTTCCCGGTGCTATACTACTTCCCTGTGCTATACTCCTTCCCGGTGCTATACTCCTTCCCGGTGCTATACTCCTTCCCGGTGCTATACTTCTTCCCGGTGCTATACTCCTTCCCGGTGCTATACTCCTTCCCGGTGCTATACTCCTTCCCGGTGCTATACTTCTTCCCGGTGCTATACTACTTCCCGGTGCTATACTCCTTCCCGGTGCTATACTCCTTCCCGGTGCTATACTCCTTCCCTGTGCTATACTCCTTCCCGGTGCTATACTCCTTCCCTGTGCTATACTCCTTCTCTGTGCTATACTCCTTCCCGGTGCTATACTCCTTCCCGCTGCTATACTCCTTCCCGCTGCTATACTCCTTCCCGGTGCTATACTCCTTCCCTGTGCTATACTCCTTCCCTGTGCTATACTCCTTCCCGGTGCTATACTCCTTCCCGGTGCTATACTCCTTCCCGCTGCTATACTCCTTCCCGCTGCTATACTCCTTCCCGGTGCTATACTCCTTCCCGGTGCTATACTCCTTCCCTGTGCTATACTCCTTCCCTGTGCTATACTCCTTCCCTGTGCTATACTCCTTCCCGCTGCTATACTCCTTCTCAGTGCTATACTCCTTCCCGCTGCTATACTCCTTCCCGCTGCTATACTCCTTCCCTGTGCTATACTCCTTCCCGGTGCTATACTCCTTCCCGGTGCTATACTCCTTCCCGGTGCTATACTCCTTCCCTGTGCTATACTCCTTCCCTCTGCTATACTCCTTCCCTGTGCTATACTCCTTCCCTGTGCTATACTCCTTCCCGGTGCTATACTCCTTCCCGGTGCTATACTCCTTCCCGCTGCTATACTCCTTCCCGCTGCTATACTCCTTCCCTGTGCTATACTCCTTCCTTCCCTGTGCTATACTCCTTCCCGGTGCTATACTCCTTCCCGGTGCTATACTCCTTCCCTCTGCTATACTCCTTCCCTCTGCTATACTCCTTCCCGCTGCTATACTCCTTCCCGCTGCTATACTCCTTCCCTGTGCTATACTCCTTCCCGGTGCTATACTCCTTCCCGGTGCTATACTCCTTCCCTGTGCTATACTCCTTCCCGCTGCTATACTCCTTCCCGATGCCATACTCCTTCCCGGTGCCACACTCCTTCCCGGTGCTACACTCCTTCCCGCTGCTATACTCCTTCCCGCTGCTATACTCCTTCCCGCTGCTATACTCCTTCCTGGTGCCATACTCCTTCCCGGTGCTATACTACTTCCCGGTGCTATACTCCTTCCTGGTGCCATACTCCTTCCCGGTGCTATACTACTTCCCGGTGCTATACTACTTCCCGGTGCTATACTCCTTCCTGGTGCCATACTCCTTCCCGGTGCTATACTACTTCCCGGTGCTATACTACTTCCCGGTGCTATACTCCTTCCCGATGCTATACTCCTTCCCGGTGCCATACTCCTTCTGCTATACTCCTTCCTGGTGCTATACTCCTTCCCGGTGCCATACTCCTTCCCGCTGCTACACTCCTTCCCGCTGCTACACTCCTTACCGCTGCTATACTCCTTCCCGCTGCTATACTCCTTCCCGCTGCTATACTCCTTCCCGCTGCTATACTCCTTCCCGGTGCTATACTCCTTCCCGGTGCCATACTCCTTCCCGCTGCTATACTCCTTCCCGCTGCTATACTCCTTCCCGCTGCTATACTCCTTCCTGGTGCTATACTCCTTCCCGGTGCTATAGCGCATTTCATTTAATTCCCCCCTTAGGGTCTATTTATATAGACCCCGTTATCTCCGCTATTTATGGAACAGTAACCTCAAGGGTCCACGGGAGGCAGGTCCGTAACTAGCACTGTGCCAGTGGTCATGCCGCCGGGTGTGGTATGTTAGGTAGATTAGACTTAGGTTGACAGTGTCTAGGTTCGACCACTACTGGTCGACAGTAAGTAGGTCGACATGGTTTCTAGGTTGATAGGGAGTCTAGGTCGACATATACTAGGTCGACATGAGAAGAGGTCGACATGAGGTTTTTTTTTACTTTTTTTGGTGTTGTTTTCTCCGTACAGTGACCGGGAACCCCAATTAGTGCACCGTGTCCCCTCGCATGCTGTTCCCAATTGTAGTCCATGTGGATCGTAAAGTATAAAAAAGTTTAAAAAATGGGAAAAAAATTGAAAAACTCATGTCGACCTAGAAACAATGTCAACCTACTTACTGTCGACCAATAGTGGTTGACCTAGATAGTGTCGACCTACTTAATGTTGACATAAAGACCGGATCCTCATGCCGCCATGCTGTGGGGCCCGTCTACCCGCCCTCACACCCGCCATGTAACTCATCTGCATTGCCCGGCTATCTCTTCTCACATATGTAGGCGGGCATCGCTGCAGAAAGTCTCCACGCTCCAGGGCAACCGTCCCTCTCCCCTTCTCCCACCCGGCATCTACTGGGAGAGGTGATGTCTCTCCCAGCCCACCCACAATGCCCTGCTGCACGAATAGCCGCTGCGTTAGGATGGGAAGGAGAAGCGGACAGTGACAGCGGCTGGTGGAAGCTGCTGCTCCGGAGCCAAACGTAAGTATAACACACACACTCACACACACACTCACTCTCCAAGGTGTAAACGGCGGTCCTGTCTGGTGTAATGTGTAAAAGGGAGCGCTGTCTGGCGTTATGTGTTAAAAGGAGCTCTGTCTGGTGTAATGCGTAAAAGGGGGATAAGCCTTGTGTAATATGTAAAAGGGGACTCTGCCTGGCGTAATGTGTAAAAGGGGCTCTGTCTGGCTTAATGTGTAAAAGGGAGCACTGTATGGCGTTATGTGTAAAAGGGAGCTCTGTCTAGTGTAATGCGTAAAAGGGGGATAAGCCTTGTGTAATATGTAAAAGGGACTCTGCCTGGCGTAATGTGTAAAAGGGGCTCTGTCTGGCTTAATATGTAAAAGGGGACTCTGCCTGGCGTAAGGTGTATAAGGGGGCTCTACCTTGTGTAATGTGTAAAAGGGGCTCTGTCTGGCGGAATGTGTAAAAGGGGACTCTATACATAATGTGTAAAAGGGGGCTCTACCTAGTGTAATGTGTATAAGTGCCAATACTATGCGGCGTAATTTGAATAATAGAGATGCCTGAGCTAATTATCAATCCGTGAATACACTGCACTTCTGCAAGGGTGTATAATGTATAAAGGGCCTGCTGAAATCGGTATTTGGCGATTCCAGCACTTCTTCCGCTGCGCACATGTGCGAGGACTTAGATTGCAGTTGCACGCAATTGCTGTCTAAGTCCGGGCAAGGATGGGGTGTTGCGGCGGTGTTTATAGGGGTGGCTTGTGGCGTTGGGGGTGTAGGCAGAGGGCAACCCTTAAGATGCGAGCGCCTTGCTGTACAGCGATGCGCCCACATTTCAGCAGGGGGTGTGGGGGGGACCAGCCTTGCCCTGTGCTGTGGAGAAATTCAGGGTTTTTTTCGCAAAACTATAACTCATGCTGAATTAGGCCCAATGTACGGCTGTCTCGCTTCACATTTTCCATTGCAGAGTACATGTAATGCCATCTGCAGCTTTCACACACAGTACACTGACATGGTAATCTGCATAAATACAGGGACAGCAAGCAAATGTTGCTAAACAGGAGGAAGGAGTTATCACTACTTATTTATCGTTCAATAACTGCTGCAAACCTGAAATTAAGTATCCCCTGAATGTATGAAGGTGGAACCACAGCAGATCTCTCCATACTTGCCGCGGTTCCTCTGTTTCTATGAGGCTACGTAGCTGTCCGATTTACCAAGCTCCGGCCTGTGAAGCATTGCAGAGTTTGACCCAGGCAGCTATTAGTACATGGCGTTAGCCGCTGTAGCCTATGGGCTACACTCCGCAAAAATTACAGGGAGAGAATTCCTCCTGAACCCTCCCCAGTAATGGCTGCTGCACATGCGTGGTCAGCAATGCGCAGTAGCACTGCAGAGGCACAAAACAGAAGTGAGACTAATGCGATCACTGATCACACCACAGTATCTAAGGTAAGTTATAAAAGTACTGTCCATGCTACGCCCGGCTTCTCTACTGACTTCTCAGTGTGGGAAACAATCGTGTCCTCTGAGTTTCACACTATACTTGTTTCGCTCCCGTTTTCCAGGAGTGGCCAGGCTAAGGTTTGCGTCTAGAGAGGCTTACTCAGCTGGCCGTTTGCAGGCAACATCTTGACCATTGGTCACCATGTTGATCCCAGGCTGCGATGCCGTCATAGCGCCAGGATCGCAAATGCTGCAAGTCGGGTTTTAGCACTTCCTCCTGTTTTTTCATTTTTAGCGGTCACATTTGCACAGTTGCCTGCGTGCAGCTTTGTGAATGCAATGAATGCTGATGGAACAGAACGGTGACCTCTGTAGAGTGCACGGGAATGGCAGTATTCGTACGAGTCAGGTCATCCGACTGGTTTTGTAGACAGTGTTTATGTAAATATGAGCAGTAAGACCTCTGAGCGCAGAGGATATTCATCACACAACCAGTTCCAGGTGGATGGGTACGGCACAGAGGGGCTTACTGAGCACGCCTACCCTGAATTCAGATAATAAGAATGACTGCAAATTATACAACATAGGGGCAGATGCATTAAGCCTGGAGAAGTAATAAAGAAGTCACAAACCTGTCGTTCCCATCTCAGAAACATTTCCAGGATCAGACCCTTTCTCATACAGGATGCCACTAAGACCCTCATCCACTCACTGGTCATCTCCAGACTGGACTACTGTAATCTCCTCCTAGCTGGCCTCCCTCAAAAATACCTCTCTCCACTCCAATCTATCCTCAATGCTGCTGCCAGTCTCATCTTCCTCACCAAATGCACTACATCCACATCCCCTCTCTTGCGGGACCTTCACTGGCTCCCCTTCCCTTTCAGAATCCATTTCAAGTTTCTCATACTCACTTACAAAGCCCTCACCCACTCCTCTCCCATCTACATCTCTGACCTTATCTCCCTTTACACTCCCGATTACTTCCTCCCACTCCTACCGCCAAGATTTTTCACATGCTGCTCCCTTTCTCTGGAAGGGTGTAGTATTGTATGCGGGCGGTCGGGCTCCCAGCGACCAGCATAACGGCGCCGGAATCCCAACCGCCGGCATACCGACAGCGTGGCAAGTGCAAATGAGCCCCTTGTGGGCTCGCTGCGCTCACCACGCTGCGGGCACTGCGCGCCACGCTATTTATTTTCCCTCCATGGGGGGCGTGTCGGTATGCCGGCTGTCGGGATTCCGGCGCCAGTATACTGTGCGCCGGGATCCTGACAGCCGGCAAACTGAAGACCACCCCTCTGGAATTCCCTACCTCTCCCCCACAGACTCTCCACCTCTCTACAGAACTTCAAACGGGCTCTCAAGACCCACTTCTTCACTAAACCCAGCCAAATCTCACCCTAACCCTCTGTTCCATGCTCTCTATGTACCCCATCTGTGTCACCCTCATCTGTCTACCCCTTCCCTTTAGAATGTAAGATCTCACGAGCAGGGCCCTCTTCCCTCATGTGCTTATCCTTTGTCTTACTTGAATGATCTTCAACTGTACCACATCCAGCAGTCTTCTGCCACCTGATACTTATTCCAGTGTCATCTGCTGATGTAGCTATGTTTATTGACCCTGTATTGTCCTATATTGTCTTCAACTGTAAGTTGCTGTTTTCCTGTTTTGATTATTTGTTTATGTACTCTGTAATTGGGCGCTGCGGAACCCTTGTGGCAACATATAAATAAAGGATAATAATAATAAAGCAGTGATAAGTGGAAGGTAATAACGCACCAGCCAATCAACTCCTAACTGTCATTTTTCAAACCCATAATGATTGGCTGGTGCGTTATCACCTTCCACTTATCACCGCTCTATCACTTCTCCAGGCTTAATACATCTGCTCCATCACTTATCAACGTCATTGTGACAAGAACACTGGGATAGTGGCAGGTATGTTTGTCCCAGGTTCTTGTCTTACATGTATTAGAAAAATGAAAACTTCTAGGAATATGTTTTGTTTTGTTAGAACCTTTTCAGTTTGTTGGAAAAGCTGGGTAAGGGCCCTGAAAGAGAGACGGGGCAAGTTCCAGACATTGGGCCCAGTTCGGGTCTTTGGCCTCACAGAAGGCTAATCAGGCTTTCAGCTGTGTAAGAGTGTTATAGAGCTGCTGGCCTGATTAGGGTGTGCAGACTGCCTGGGAAGACTGCAGGATCACTGTGAGAGAAACACGCTTCCTGATACAAGTGAGCTATACAGTGTTTGCTGGAGAACTCTGTGTTTTTGTTTTAGTGATAGTTAGGAACATCTTGTGTTTAGTTAGTGCCGGACAGGCAAGGTATTTTCTTTTGGTGTTTGTTTTATTTTCTGTACAATAAAACTGGCTGGGGCCAGTTGTACCAGAAACTGGACTTGTGTTGTTCCTCAGCTGCTGCGTGCTGCCATATACCCCAGGAAACGGCACCTTGCACCCTTACAGTGTTACAACTTGGTGGAGAATGCGAGCAGTCCGTTCTGCGCATAAGTGAAAGCAGCAGCTTTATGAGGCCTGCAGAAAACGGTGGTTTATGCAGATACAGCCCAGTGTGAAGTTGCTGAGACTCACCCCTGAGGGTTTGATATATGTCCTGGGTGAAAGCAGCTACAAAGCCGCCTGAAAAATCTGTCGACATGGAGGAACTGCTTAAAGCCTTGCTGCAAGCTACAGCGGCTCAG
Source organism: Pseudophryne corroboree (assembly GCF_028390025.1). NCBI lineage: Eukaryota > Metazoa > Chordata > Amphibia > Anura > Myobatrachidae > Pseudophryne > Pseudophryne corroboree. The sequence continues at coordinate 1,038,333,474 of NC_086445.1, forward strand.
CAGGAGGCCAACAGACAGCAGCAGGTGGCAATGGAGGAAAATTGGAGACTACAGCAGGCAGCTGTTGACGAACTTTACAGGCAACAGCGTCAGGATAGAGAGGCCTTAACAGAAGTGGTGCAGAGCCTTGCAGCCCGGATTGGAGATGTGGCCGTCAGTGCTCCGACCAGCTCTAGTACTATACGGGCCAGTCACTTCCTGCAGAAAATGACAGAGGCTGATGATGTGGAGGCCTACCTGACCACGTTTGAAAGGACTGCCGAGCGTGAGAACTGGCCGAAAGCACAGTGGGCCAGTCTGCTGGCACCTTTCCTGTCAGGTGAGCCCCAAAAAGCGTACTTTGATTTAAGCCCTGCTGAGGCTCGGGACTATGATAAATTAAAGACTGAGATCCTGACCCGCCTGGGAGTCACGCTGTCAGTACGAGAACAACGGGTGCACCGGTGGGTGTACGCCATGGAGAAGCCTCCTCGCTCCCAGATGCACGACCTTATTCAGCTAACAAAAAATGGTTACAGCCAGAGACATTAACTGGTCCCCAGATGGTTGAAAGAGTCGTCATAGACCGCTACTTGAGATCTTTGCCCATGGTCCTGCGCAAGTGGGTGAGCCATGGAAACCCGGGTACTGCTGACCAATTAGTGGACATGGTAGAGAGGTATTTGGCAGCAGAGGAACTACTGATGACCACCCAGCAACCCATAGATCCTCGACAGCGTCCTTCAGTAAAGACTGGTAAGACTGTTCCTTGGGAAAATGTTGAAGGCGGATAAGAGAACGCAAGGCTGGAGAGACTGTAAACACTGGCCCTGGAGACAGGCCAATGGGGCTAGAACGGTCTATGCTGCCCAAACGGGTTGATAATCGTGTGGTTAAATGTTTTAGGTGTGGTATGCCAGGTCATGTTATTGCCAATTGCCCAGTCACGCAAGAACCCATGCAATGTGATGCTGCCTTTGAATGTCGTAGAATGTCTTTCTTTGCTAGGTTAGCCTGTACTGTGGTACCTTCACCTGAGCTGGAAAAACAAATGTGTGATGTGTTCTTAGAGGGTAACCGGGTAGAGGCCTTGCTAGATTCAGGAAGTTTAGTTATCCTCGTGAAAGCTGGGTTAGTGAACCCCTTAAAGGTCCAGCAAATACCTATTGGGGTAACTTGCATACATGGGGATACCCAACATTATGTCACTGCTGAAGTGAATATAGAAACTTGTTGTGGGTCAGCAATTGTTAAAGTAGGACTGGTCCCCACCTTGGTGCATGAGGCCATAATAGGGAGGGATTTTCCTCATTTTTGGAAACTGTGGGAATCACGGTTATTAACAGATGTGAGAAGTAAAGAGCCAGTTGATAATAATGGTGATTTTATGGATGTACGTGTGTCTTCGGAACTTTCTGACCCTTTGCCTTTTGCTAGTTTGGCTGGGGAAGTGACAGATGGGGAGTCCAGTGAGGACCCTCTTGCTGGGAACAGAGACATAGTAGTTAGAACTGAAAGCGTGCCTGACCTGGAGGTAAAGAAGGATCTGTTTGCATCTGAACAGTTAAAGGATCCTACCTTAATAAAGGCTAGGGAGAATGTTAAGGTTGTTAATGGGGAACCTGTGGTACCGGGTGACAGGGTTACGTATCCCCACATGGCCATCTGTAATGAGCTCTTGTACCACATTCTCAAAAGGGGTGAGGATGTGGTGGAACAGCTGGTAGTTCCCCAGCCTTATCGGAGAACGGTACTAGATTTAGCTCATAGTCACGTTACCGCAGGACATTTAGGGGCAGAAAAAAACACTGAAAGAGTTTTACAAAGGTTCTTTTGGCCAGGGGTTTATAAAGAAGTGTCTGAATATTGTTCTTCCTGTCCTGAATGCCAGTATCATGCCCCTAGACCCCATTTCAGGAGCCCACTAGTTCCCATGCCTATTATAGAGGTCCCGTTTGACAGAATAGCCATGTATCTCGTGGGGCCCTTGTTAAAGTCTGCTCGGGGCCATCAGTATATTCTGGCAATTATGGACTATGCCACTCGATATCCTAAGGCTGTCCCTTTACGCACTATCACAACCAAGGCAATAGCTAGGGAGCTGGTGCAGGTTTTTAGTAGAGTGGGAATACCAAAAGAAATTTTGACTGACCAGGGTAGTCCATTTATGTCAAGGATCATGAAGGAATTGTGCAAATTATTTAAGGTCACTCACCTCAGGACGTCCATCTACCATCCCCAAACAGACGGGTTGGTGGAAAGGTTTAATAAAACATTAAAAAGTATGTTAAAAAAGGTTGTTGAGAGAGATGGGAAAAACTGGGATTGTTTGTTGCCCTACTTGTTAATGGCCATCAGAGAAGTTCCTCAGTCCTCTACGGGGTTTTCTCCATTTGATTTGTTGTATGGTAGACATCCCAGAGGGCTGTTGGACATTGCCAAAGAGATGTGGGAAGGACAGCCCACTCCTTATAGAAGCGTTATTGAACATGTATCACAAATGCAGGATAGGATTGCAGCCGTGGTACCTATTGTCAGAGAGCACATGGAACAGGCCCAAAGTGCTCAATAGAGGGTATATAACCGGAGTGCCAAGATACGGGAATTTGCTCCTGGAGATAGAGTTCTTGTTTTGGTACCCACTGTGGAAAGCAAATTCCTAGCTAAATGGCAGGGTCCATTTGAGATTAGGGAAAAAGTGAATGAGGTTAATTACAAAGTATACCAGCCGGGAAAGAGAAAACCCTAACAAATCTACCATGTTAACTTAATCAAACCCTGGAAAGATAGGTTGTCTCTGTCAGCGGAGCCTTGCCCTTCGGTGTCTTCACCTCGGTTGCTTCCCGCAGTGAAGGTGTCAGAGACATTATCAGCTGACCAGAACAATCAGGTTAAAGAATTTCTCATCCAAAATAGGGAGATATTTTCAGAGCTGCCTGGCCGAACGACCATAATAAAACATGACATTGTCACAGAACCAGTGGTCAGGGTTCATTTAAAGCACATATAGGATTCCTGAAGCTCAGCAAGAAGCTGTTACTAAAGAAGTTAAAACCATGTTAGAACTTGGAGTCATAGAGGAATCTAACAGTGAGTGATCCAGTCCCATAGTTCTCATCCCGAAGCCCGACGGTAGCATACGCTTCTGTAATGACTTTCGTAAGTTAAATGAGGTGTCCAAGTTTGACGCGTACCCCATGCCCCATGTGGATGAGCTTATAGAAAGGCTGGGAACAGCCAGGTTTCTCACCACGTTGGACCTGACCAATGGTTACTGGCAAATACCTTTATCTGATAGCGCAAAAGAAAATACAGCCTTTTCGGTTCCGGAGGGGCTGTACCAGTATAAGATGTTACCCTTTGGGTTGCATGAGGCTCCAGCAACCTTTCAACGGGCGATGGATAAAATTTTGAGGCCCCATAGAAAATATGCAGCTGCCTATTTGGATGATGTGGTAATTCACAGTACAGACTGGGGGTCCCATTTGGTTAAGTACAAGCAGTACTGGACTCAATCAGAGAGGCAGGGTTAACTGCTAACCCAAAGAAGTGCTGCCTCGCAATGGAGGAGGTCAAATACTTGGGCTTCACCATAGGCAGAGGTCTAATTAGGCCCCAATTGAATAAAATTGATGCTATTCAAAACTGGCCTCGTCCAGTGAATAAAAAACAGGTAAGGGCTTTTTTGGGAATAACTGGGTACTATAGACGGTTTATTCCCAATTTTGCGACCACAGCGGTGCCGTTGTCAGACCTTACCAAAGGGAAGCAGTCAAATATGGTGAAATGGAACCCTGATGCAGAAAAAGCGTTCCAAGCGTTAAAAGTGGCTTTGTGTTCACAACCGGTATTGATAACACCAGATTTTTCAAAAGAATTTGTGGTACAGACAGACGCCTCAGAGGCAGGGATAGGCGCTGTGCTGTCCCAAACCAGAGATGGGGACAAACACCCTATCATTTATTTGAGTAGGAAACTCAATGAGCATGAAAAAAGGTATGCCATTGTGGAAAAGGAGGCTTTGGCCATTAAGTGAGCACTAGATACCTTGAGATATTACCTCTTGGGTAGACAATTCAGACTAGTGACGGATCATGCCCCTTTAAAATGGATGTATATAAATAGAGGCAAGAATGCTCGTGTAACTAGATGGTTTCTAGCGTTGCAGGATTTTAAGTTTACTGTCGAACATAGACCGGGTACACAATTGGCCAACGCAGATACATTGTCCCGCATCTTCTGTTTGGGGGCTACAAGTGTTCCGGCCCCTAGGTCGAAACAGGGGAGGGGGATATGTGACAAGAACACTGGGATAGTGTTTGAGGGCAGGTATGTTTGTCCCAGGTTCTTGTCTTACATGTATTAGAAAAATGAAAACTGCTAGGAATATGTTTTGTTTTGTTAGAACCTTTTCAGTTTGTTGGAAAAGCTGGGTAAGGGCCCTGAAAGAGAGATGGGGCAAGTTCCAGACATTGGGCCCAGTTCGGGTCTTTGGCCTCACAGAAGGCTAATCAGGCTTTCAGCTGTGTAAGAGTGTTATAGAGCTGCTGGCCTGATTAGGGTGTGCAGACTGCCTGGGAAGACTGCAGGATCTCTGTGAGAGAAACACGCTTCCTGATACAAGTGAGCTATACAGTGTACTGGAGAACTCTGTGTTTTTGTTTAGTGATAGCTAGGAACATCTTGTGTTTAGTTAGTGCAAGGTATTTTCTTTTGGTGTTTGTTTTATTTTCTGTACAATAAAACTGGCTGGGGCCAGTTGTACCGGAAACTGGACTTGTGTTGTTCCTCAGCTGCTGCGTGCTGCCAGTTACCCTAGGAAACGGCACCTTGCACCCTTACAGTGTTACAGTCATTTATTGGTAAACTATCTGTGGGGCAGCTGAGGGGATCTGCACAGCCATGAGCTGGATCAGAGGGACCTAATTCTCACAGCTCCGTCACTTTGTCATCGTCATCGGCTTGAAATAACAGCAGGAGTTACAGCCCAAAGGTGAGCGATTCAGCTGGAAATGTAATCACCTAGTACTCCTACAGAATATCTTTCTTACAGGTCTCCCCCATCCCCCCCCGATGTGTACCCATCGTCGTTATAGGATCTGACTAATGACTTATACATAATGTTTGCTTGTACATCTCTCCCCACGTTAATGCGCTTTAGCGTTGTACCAACCTTTGCAGCAGCTGCCTGACACTGGCCTGATTCAGAGAGGTACGCACTGCGTTCACAGCTTGTACGCAGCGACTGTGCGGATATGCTCTATCGCAACTGCACTGCAGATGCGGGGAACATCAGCGTGAGCTGTGCCGCTGGTGCCGTATTTTCTGTGTACGAGAATGCAGTTGGGCGTCTAGACGCCCTAAAAATGGGTCAGGATGCGCCAGCATTTTGCACACACTCCTCTTACCTCCCCCAAATGGCCTCTTCCTGTCAATCACTCTGCGACCGATTCCTCGCAGTGAGAAGCATCACAAAGGTACCTTGGCGCATGCGCACTGTGGCTGCAATGCAATCAGGCCCAGTGTGACTTATATGCAGGTGCAATGGCGGAAAACTGCTCCACCGTGTACTAAATCGTCATTGCGTCTATCTCTGAAACACCTTACTAAGCCCTGCACCCAATCATTCTGCTACCTGAGGTGGCCCTGGGGCCGCACAGTTCCTGTCACGTACACAAACTACCAAAACATTTCTATGTGAGATCAGCACTTTAAGACACTTGTATAATTTAAGCATACCTCCCAACTGTCCCGATTTTCGCGGGACAGTCCCGTTTTTTTGGGACTGTCCCGCTGTCCCACCTGCGGGCCGCAGTGTCCCGCGGTGGGGTGGGGGTGGGGGGGCAGTTGGGAGGCTCCTGCACTCGCCACTCTGCTTAGCGCACAGCGTCTATTCAGTGCAGACAGAAGGAGAGAGGGCATGCCAGCGGCTCACAGAGTGCTGGGCATGCCCCCTCAGCGATGAAAATGGGGGCGTGGCTTGTGATTGCGGGTCCTCCGCGAAGCCACGCCCCCTTTTCATAGGCGCATGTGTCCCTCTTCCAATTAAGGCAAAGTTGAGAGGTATGATTTAAGCATTGTTCAATCAATGGCCAAGGTAAGTCCCAATAATTTACACTTTTGCTTTGAGACAACGGTTCCTTGATAAATTGATATAAGTTGATATTGGTGGTTATTCAGAGTTGTTCGCTCGTTGCCGATTTTCGCTATGCTGCGATTAGTTGCAAATTGCGCATGCGCAAAGGTACGCAGGGCGCATGCGCTTCGTTATTTAACACAAAACTTAGCAGTTTTGCTGTGGCTTCTGCGGCGCATTTCAGTCGCACTGCTGTTCGGTAAATGATTGACAGGAAAGGGGCGTTTCTGGGCGGCACCTCAGCGTTTTCCCTGCGTTTGCTAAAAAACGCAGGCGTGTCAGGGAAAAACGCGGGAGTGGCTGGCCGAACGCAGGGCGTGTTTGTGACGTCAAACCAGGAACTAAATGGACTGAGCTGATCGCAATTCGTGAGTAGGTCTGGAGCTACTCAGAAACTGCTAAGAATTATTTTTTAGCAATTCTGCTAAGCTAAGATACACTCCCAGAGAGCGGCGGCCTAGCGTGTGCAATGCTGCTAAAAGCAGCTAGCGAGCGAACAACTCGGAATGAGGGCCATTGGGCCTAATTCCGAGTTGATCGCAGCATTAATTTTGTTAGCAGTTGGGCAAAACCATGTGCACTGCAGGTGGGGCAGATATAACATGTGCAGAGAGTTAGATTTGGGTGTGGTGTATTCAAACTGAAATCTAAATTGCAGTGTAAAAATAAAGCAGCCAGTATTTACCCTGCACAGAAACAAAATAACCCACCCAAATCTAACTCTCTCTGCAAATGTTATATCTGCCCCCCCCCCCCCCCCCCTGCAGTACACATGGTTTTGCCCAAATGCTATCAAAAATCCTGCTGCGATCAACTTGGAATTACCCCCATTGTCTCAGTATTAACAATGGAAGGGGTCCGTCTGATGAACGTCACCTTGACGTGCTGGACGGGGCTCTTGTATTCGGCCAAACAAGCTTTAAGACCCTCATTTACAGTCTATGTTAATTGTAGCGTTTATCATAATTGTTTTGACAGTATTCATAGGGGGCCTATTTCTCAAGGCACATGTGCAGGATAAGCACTTTCATGTGTGTGTGAGGGGGGCAGGGTCGGACTAGTCCACAGGGGCAACCCCTGGTGGGCCTCACTGACTGTCTTCCTCCCATATCCCCATGTTCTTCTCCCTGTCTTCCTCCCACCTCCCCATGCTCTTCAGTCTGTCTTCCTCCCACCTCCCCATGCTCTTCACCTTGTCTTCCTCCCATCTCCCCATGTTCTTCAGTCTGTCTTCCTCCCATCTCCCCATGTTCTTCACCTTGTCTTCCTCCCATCTCCCCATGTTCTTCACCTTGTCTTCCTCCCATCTCCCCATGTTCTTCACCCTGTCTTCCTCCCATCTCCCCATGTTCTTCACCTTGTCTTCCTCCCATCTCCCCATGTTCTTCACCTTGTCTTCCTCCCATCTCCCCATGTTCTTCACCCTGTCTTCCTCCCATCTTCCCATGCTCTTCAGTCTGTCTTCCTCCCATCTCCCCATGTTCTACACCATGTCTTCCTCCCATCTCCTCATGTTTTTCACCCTGTCCTCCTCGCATCTCCCAATGTTCTTCACCATGTTTTCCTCCCATCTCCCCATGTTTTTCACCCTGTCCTCCTCCCATCTCCCCATGTTCTTCACCCTGTCTTCCTCCCATCTCCCCATGTTCTTCACCCCGTCCTCCTCCCATCTCCCCATGTTCTTCACCTTGTCTTCCTCCCATCTCCCCATGTTCTTCACCATGTCTTCCTCCCATCTCCTCATGTTTTTCACCCTGTCCTCCTCCCATCTCCCCATGTTCTTCACCCTGTCTTACTCCCATCTGCCCATGTTCTTCACCCTGTCTTGTCTGTCATCTCCCCCTGTTCTTACCCTTGTCTTCCTCCCGTCTCACTCTTTTCTGCCCCTTGTCTTCCACCCATCTCCCCCTGCCCTACCCTCCAAGTTCCCCATTCCCCTGAACCATGTGCCTCTCATCCCCGCTGTTCTCTTCCATTCCTCGTGGGCAGTGTGCTTTGTCCCACGCCATGCTTGGCACCACATATCTTTATGCTTAAACTTAAAACCCCTGTACATCAAAGCCCCCTTTCCACAATTGCCTGATCAAACTGCACCGCTGACCGGCCATTGATGATCGGTGATCCGTCGGGGAAATTAAACATGGGCTCTGCTTGGTCTAGGGCAGAAGCAGGACGTAAAGTAGTGATATATGCAAGCCAGGCGCATATGCTACATACCAGAACCGGTCGCATTTAGAGATGCATCAATACCGCCTATGGGGGCCTCACACATATTTTACCGCTGCACGCTTCTTGTGAGCCCGCTTTACTTCCAGCGCTGCATCAGTCCCTGGATAAAGTTGCCTCATTATATTACATGAATGGCTATTGCATGGTTTTGAAAGCATTAACCTGTCGCTGTCCTAAGTCTGCATGCAAATAAAGGAGCAAGTAACCTGCATGCTGGGTGATAGTCCTGCTACTATGAGGCACTGGATCTGCGTTACTGTATACTCACAGCAGTAATTCCAACAATGCAGTCAGTCCGGCCCAGAGAAGTCCTGGGCCAGGAAGACGCTACATTGGTTTCTAAACACCTGAGTGTTACCTGCCAAACCTCAGTGTTATTGTGCCTAGGGCAGGCTCAGTCATAAAGCGCTGCAGACGAGAGAGCGCATCTTCCAGGAAGAGTCTGCATGACAAAGAGAACAGGTTTCATGCAGACTGGACGGACATTGTTTTTAGTGAGAGGTTTAGTAGCTAAGAAACGAGTTTCACCAACTAGGACGTGACACGCGCAGGTGACGTCCGATGCTCATTTACAGGACTGATCCCCAGGACAGGCGTACAAGCCGCTGGTGGGATCTATATACACAGGGGTCTCAGGAATAACTGTACAGTGTAATACTATATACAGGGGTCTCAGGGATAACGGTACACTGTAATACTATATACAGGTCTCAGGGATTACTGTACAGTGTAATGCTATATACAGGGGTCTCAGGAATAACTGTACAGTGTAATACTATATACAGGGGTCTCAGGGATAACGGTACACTGTAATACTATATACAGGTCTCAGGGATAACTGTACAGTGTAATGCTATATACAGGGGTCTCAGGGATAACGGTACACTGTAATACTATATACAGGGGTCTCAGGAATAACTGTACGCTGTAATACTATATACAGGTCTCAGGGATAACTGTACACTGTAATACTATATACAGGGATCTCAGGAAAACCTGTACACCGTAATACTATATACAGGGGTCTCAGGAATAACTGTACACTGTAATACTTTATACAGGGGTCTCAGGAATAACTGTACGCTGTAATACTATATACAGGTCTCAGGGATAACTGTACACTGTAATACTATATACAGGGATCTCAGGAAAACCTGTACACCGTAATACTATATACAGGGGTCTCAGGGATAACGGTACACTGTAATACTATATACAGGTCTCAGGGATTACTGTACAGTGTAATACTATATACAGGGGTATCAGGGATAACGGTACACTGTAATACTATATACAGGGGTCTCAGGAATAACTGTACAGTGTAATACTATATACAGGGGTCTCAGGAATAACTGTACGCTGTAATACTATATACAGGTCTCAGGGATAACTGTACAGTGTAATGCTATATACAGGGGTCTCAGGGATAACGGTACACTGTAATACTATATACAGGGGTCTCAGGAATAACTGTACAGTGTAATACTATATACAGGTCTCAGGGATAACGGTACACTGTAATACTATATACAGGTCTCAGGGATAACTGTACAGTGTAATGCTATATACAGGGGTCTCAGGAATAACTGTACACTGTAATGCTATATACAGGGGTCTCAGGAATAATGGTACACTGTAATACTATATACAGGTCTCAGGGATAACTGTACAGTGTAATGCTATATACAGGGGTCTCAGGAATAACTGTACACTGTAATACTATATACAGGGGTCTCAGGAATAACTGTACAGTGTAATACTATATACAGGTCTCAGGGATAACTGTACACTGTAATACTATATACAGGGATCTCAGGAAAACCTGTACACCGTAATACTATATACAGGGGTCTCAGGGATAACTGTACGCTGTAATACTATATACAGGTCTCAGGGATAACTGTACACTGTAATACTATACACGGGGGTCTCAGGAATAACTGTACGCTGTAATACTATATACAGGGGTCTCAGGAATAACTGTACACTAATACTATACACGGGGGTCTCAGGAATAACTGTACGCTGTAATACTATATACAGGGGTCTCAGGAATAACTGTACACTAATACTATACACGGGGGTCTCAGGAATAACTGTACGCTGTAATACTATATACAGGGGTCTCAGGAATAACTGTACACTGATACTATACATGGTGGTCTCAGGAATAACTGTACAGTGTAATACTATATACAGGGGTCTCAGGGATAACGGAAAAGTGTAATGCTGTATACAGGGGTCTCAGGGATAACTGTACACTGTAATACTATATACAGGGGTCTCAGGAAAAACTGTACACCGTAATACTATATACAGGGGTCTCAGGAATAACTGTACACTGTAATACTATATACAGGTCTCAGGGATAACTGTACACTGTAATACTATATACAGGTCTCAGGGATAACTGTACACTGTAATACTATACACGGGGGTCTCAGGAATAACTGTACACTAATACTATATACGGGGGTCTCAGGAATAACTGTACACTGTAATACTATATACAGGGGTCTCAGGAATAACTGTACACTGTAATATTATACACGGGGGTCTCAGGAGTAACTGTACACTAATACTATACACGGTTTTCTCAGGAATAACTGTACACTTCAATACTATATACAGGGGTCTCAGGAATAACTGTACAGTGTAATACTATATACAGGTCTCAGGGATAACTGTACACTGTAATACTATATACAGGGGTCTCAGGGATAACTGTACACTGTAATACTATACACTGGGGTCTCGGGAATAACTGTACACTGTAATACTATATACAGGGGTCTCAGGAGTAACTGTACAGTGTAATACTATATACAGGGGTCTCAGGAATAACTGTGCACTTCAATACTATATACAGGGGTCTCAGGAATAACTGTACACTGTAATACTATATACAGGGGTCTCAGGAATAACTGTACACTGTAATAATATATATAGGGGTCTCAGGAATAACTGTACACTGTAATACTATATACGGGGGTATCAGGAATAACTGTACACTGTAATACTATATACAGGGGTCTCAAGAATAACTGTACACTGTAATACTATATACGGGGGTTTCAGGAATAACTGTACACTGTAATACTATATACAGGGGTCTCAAGAATAACTGTACACTAATACTATGCACGGGGGCCTCAGGAATAAATGTACACTAATACTATACACGGGGGTCTCAGGAATAAATGTACACTAATACTATACACGGGGGTCTCAGGAATAACTGTACACTAATACTATACACGGGGGTCTCAGGAATAACTGTACACTAATACTATACACGGGGGTCTCAGGAATAAATGTACACTAATACTATGCACGGGGGTCTCAGGAATAAATGTACACTAATACTATGCACGGGGGTCTCAGGAATAACTGTACACTAATACTATGCACAGGGGTCTCAGGAATAACTGTACACTAATACTATGCACGGGGGTCTCAGGAATAACTGTACACTAATACTATGCACGGGGGTCTCAGGAATAACTGTACACTAATGCTATGCACGGGGGTCTCAGGAATAACTGTACACTAATACTATACCCGGGGGTCTCAGGAATAACTGTACACTAATACTATGCACGGGGGTCTCAGGAATAACTGTACACTAATACTATGCACGGGGGTCTCAGGAATAACTGTACACTAATACTATACACGGGGGTCTCAGGAATAACTGTACACTAATACTATGCACGGGGGTCTCAGGAATAACTGTACACTAATACTATACACGGGGGTCTCAGGAATAACTGTACACTAATACTATACACGGGGGTCTCAGGAATAACTGTACACTAATACTATATACAGGGGTCTCAGGAATAACTGTACACTAATACTATGCACGGGGGTCTCAGGAATAACTGTACACTAATACTATGCACGGGGGTCTCAGGAATAAATGTACACTAATACTATGCACGGGGGTCTCAGGAATAACTGTACACTAATACTATGCACGGGGGTCTCAGGAATAACTGTACACTAATACTATATACAGGGGTCTCAGGAATAACTGTACACTAATACTATGCACGGGGGTCTCAGGAATAACTGTACACTAATACTATGCACGGAGGTCTCAGGAATAAATGTACACTAATACTATGCACGGGGGTCTCAGGAATAACTGTACACTAATACTATACACGGGGGTCTCAGGAATAACTGTACACTAATACTATGCACGGAGGTCTCAGGAATAAATGTACACTAATACTATACACGGGGGTCTCAGGAATAACTGTACACTAATACTATGCACGGGGGTCTCAGGAATAAATGTACACTAATACTATACACGGGGGTCTCAGGAATAACTGTACACTAATACTATACACGGAGGTCTCAGGAATAAATGTACACTAATACTATGCACGGGGGTCTCAGGAATAACTGTACACTAATACTATACACGGGGGTCTCAGGAATAACTGTACACTAATACTATGCACGGAGGTCTCAGGAATAAATGTACACTAATACTATACACGGGGGTCTCAGGAATAACTGTACACTAATACTATGCACGGGGGTCTCAGGAATAAATGTACACTAATACTATACACGGGGGTCTCAGGAATAACTGTACACTAATACTATACACGGAGGTCTCAGGAATAAATGTACACTAATACTATGCACGGGGGTCTCAGGAATAACTGTACACTAATACTATACACGGGGGTCTCAGGAATAACTGTACACTAATACTATGCACGGAGGTCTCAGGAATAAATGTACACTAATACTATACACGGGGGTCTCAGGAATAACTGTACACTAATACTATGCACGGGGGTCTCAGGAATAAATGTACACTAATACTATACACGGGGGTCTCAGGAATAACTGTACACTAATACTATACACGGAGGTCTCAGGAATAAATGTACACTAATACTATGCACGGGGGTCTCAGGAATAACTGTACACTAATACTATACACGGGGGTCTCAGGAATAACTGTAGACTAATACTATGCACGGGGGTCTCAGGAATAAATGTACACTAATACTATGCACGGGGATCTCAGGAATAAATGTACACTAATACTATGCACGGGGGTCTCAGGAATAACTGTACACTAATACTATACACGGGGGTCTCAGGAATAACTGTACACTAATACTATGCACGGGGGTCTCAGGAATAAATGTACACTGCAATACGTCATACTGGGACAGCTTATATGTTTTGTTTAGCACATGCCTCTCAACTGCCCCGATTTAGGTGGAATACCCCTGATTTGGGGTGTCTGTCCCGCTGTCCTGTCCACCATTGGAATGAATGAGAAGGGAGGGCAGGGGGTAAGGGGCATCCGGGCTCTTCACATGTATATGCGCCCAGGGTGAGCCGACGCTCCTAGTAATGAGACAACGCCCCACCGTGAGGCAGTCGTACCTTCTGTCCGGAGTCATGGCACTGCAAGGTTTAGGGGTATCTGTGTAATGACGCCTTATTCTTTATCAGGATTAATAATGGGGGCAGTAACATATTTTGCCGTGTTTTTCCCTCCAATCTGAGATACATACTGTTTATAAAGAATGTATCACTAGTACACGTGCAAAACCCACAATAGCGTCACGGTAAGTTTGCCCTCGTGTATCAGTGTTGTCAGTCGACTTGTAAGAGGATAAAAAAACAACATTTTTTACAGGTGAATCATTTACAGTTAATTGAATTAGATCCAATTTTTCTCCAAAGCAAACTCCAACATACCTGAAAATATTTACATGATAAACCAGATTCGTCTCATCCCCGTCACTCCTGATCCTGTTTCCACCAGGAATAAAACATGTTTCACCGAGTCTATAGAGGATATTCTACAGCAATGTCTCTGACCACAGTCATCCGTACAGTCAGTCATTTTACAAATAGATTTCAATGTCCTCACAAAATGATGTACTATTTCTACTTCTGCGTATTTAGGCAGACACTGGAGCTGACAGTGTAGCGGGTGTACACGCCCACATGACACTAGCCACACCCATATTACACTGGTCACACCCACACAGCACTAGTCACACCCACATGACACTGGACACACCCACACAACACCAGTCACACCCACATGACACTGTCCACACCCACACAACACCAGTCACACCCACATGACACTGGCCACACCCACATGACACTGGCCACACCCACACAGCAATAGTCACACCTCCTCCTCTCCTCGCTATAGGCACTTGATCATGTTTAGCTCCAGGCCCATGTGACCCTAAATCCAGCCCTGGGAATTAGAACTGAATTAGGCAGTTACTTATTATTGTTAAAGAGTAATAAAGAAGAATATTTTCCAGAAACAAAGCTAATAAATTATAACAAAGAAATAAACAGCAAGTGTATCCTGGCGCCAATTACACAAAAGCTCAGTAATTTAAATATTTATTTAATTAATAGTCCGCCTGCTGCTCTCTACCATCAAAGGGACCACTCAACCCTTCAAAGCTAAACACCACAAAAACAGAATACAGATAGCGCTGACGGACTACTTAAAATATTTATTTTATTTTATTTTTAACACTGGTTTCCTGTAAAATATAGAAGATTAGTATCACTGTATAAACCTTTATAGCTGGTTTTCACATAGCATAAGACAATTAATTTCCCAATGGCACATTACTAAATAAACAATTCATATACACACATACAGACTTTTCTTAATAAATTCGTTAAGCAGAACACTGCAGCTATATTTAATTATATACTTTGTATCCACATATAGGTGGTCATTCCGAGTTGATCGCTAGCTGCATTTGTTCGCAGCGCAGCGATCAGGCTAAAAAACGGCAGTTCTGCGCATGCGTGTGCGGCACAATGCGCACGCGTTACGTATGGGCACAAAGACCGATGCAGTTTTGCGCAGGGTCTAGCGATGCATATCAGTCGCACTGCTTGCCGCAGAGTGATTGACATGAAGTGGAGCGTTTCTGGGTGGCAACTGACCGTTTTCAGGGAGTGTTCGGAAAAACGCAGGTGTGCCAGGGAAAACGCAGGCGTGGCTGGGCAAACGCAGGGTGGGTGTGTGATGTCAAATCTGGTACCGAATAGTCTAAAGTGATCGCAAGCGCTGAGTAGGTATTGAGCTACTCTGAAACTACACAAAAAAATGTTGCAGGCGCTCTGCGATAAAAACGTTCGCACTTCTGCTAAGCTACAATACACTCCCAGTGGGCGGCGGCATAGCGTTTGCATGGCTGCTAAACACTGCTAGCGAGCAATCAACTCGGAATGACCCCCTTAGATAGATACCAGATGTTGATACTTTAACACATGGGGGGTACTTAAAACCTGAGCGCACGCTAGTTTTTTTCGCTGTGCTGCGATCAGGTCCAAACTGCGCATGCGTATGCACCGCAATGCGCAGGCACGTCGCACGGCTAGAAAGTGGATTGCCGCTCAGCGATAGGTTTGTGCGACGGATCCGTTCGCACAAGCGATCGCAAGGAGATTGACAGGAAGAAGGCGTGACTCACAAGAGTGACCCCAATTAACTTTGCGGTTAACCGCAGACTGCAAAGTTCCCATCATTGGGTAGAATGGAGGAGCGCTCTCCTACATTCTAGCCAGTGCACTCCTCCTGATTGGCTGTGTGCTCCTAGCCTGTCAATCAGGAGAGTGCCATTACGTGGCGCTCCCTGATTGGATGGCGGGACCTTCAGTGACAGAAGTCACGGGGGGTCCCGGCATTTGGGGAAAGGGGTTCCATGTGTAAACATGGAACCCCTTTAAGTGCATGAATCGGGTTTCCGGTTTGTTTTTTTATTCAAGTCCGTGGATGACGTCGGATAAGAAGAGGACAGATCTACACAGGATTGGTTGTAAGTATAATTTTTATTTGACAGGTACCCCGTGGATTCTACTTGACAAGGGGATCGAGGGGCTCTGTGGGACAATAGCTAAGTACGTGAGTGTGTAAGTGTGCATGTATGTAAAATAAAGCTTTACTTTCACGGTGTGTGTGTGTGTTGTGTTTTTTTGGGGGGTATTTTTTGCTGTGGTAGAACTACAGGTACCAGCTAGGCTGCTATTTCCCCGCATGCTGGTACTTGTGGTTCTCCAAGTACCAGCTTGCGGGGGAGGCTTGCTGGGACTTGTAGTTCTACCACAAAAAAAACAATATTCTTTTTTTTACACAAAGGCTATCAGCCTCCCATCCACCGCCAGGGATGGGGGGACAGCTTCGGGCTACAGCCCTGGCCCTTGGGTGGCTGGAGGGGGGGGACACACCTTGATTTAAGGGGTCCCCACTCCTCCAGGGTACCCCAACCAGGGGTGACTAGTTGGGGTGGGGTTAATGCCACGGCCGCAGGGACCTATATAAAAGTGTCCCCCGGCTATGGCATTATCTCTCTGGCTAGTGGAGCCCGGTGCTGGTTTAAAAAATACGGGGGACCCCTACATCTTTTGTCCTCTGTATTTTTTTAATCAGGACCGGACGCAGAGCCCGGTGCTGGTTGTATAAATATGAGGGGCCCTACGCAATTTTTCCCCTGTATTTTTACAACCAGAGCCAGCTCAAAGAGCCCGAGGCTGGTTATGTTTAGGAGGGGGACCTCGCGCATTTTTTGCATTGATTTTTAACTATTTAAACACTTCTCATAATGTGCACAATGAAGCCCTGCACGGATCTCACTGATCCGGCCGGGCTTCATTGTGTTATGTCCGGCAGTGTTTTACTAATCACTTCCGTAAAACTCTGCCCGACAATACGAATCGCATCGACATCGGAAAATCCGAAAATAGAAAACTCGGCAGCTTAGTAAATTACCATAGATAGATTTAAAAAGTTGCAGTAAAATACGTCTGATAAAATTCGAGATCAAACTCACTACAAATCGGCACAAACACGAATATTAGTAAATATACCCCCTGGTATCTATCTATCTATCTATCTATCTATCTATCTATGGATACAAAATATATAATTAAATATAGCTGCAGTCAGTAGCGGATCTTGCCACGGGCAAGCAGGACTTTTGCCCAGAGCGCCGCCTTCCGTAGGGCGCCGGCGCCATCCGGAGGGCGCCGCACCATGGCAAGATCCGTTAGTGTGCCCCCCCGCTGTGTCCGCTGTGCCCCCCGCTGTGTCCGCTGTGTCCCCTGCTGTGAAGGGAACTAGACGCTACCCGTCTAGTTTCCCTTCGTGGAGAGGACCTTTGCTATGCGGTGCGCGATGACGTCATTGCGCACCGCACAGCATTGTGGGACTGACACAGACGCTAAGGGTCATAATTGACCTCTAGTGTCTGTCTATGCTGTGCTATGGGAGAGACATCATGACGTCTCTCCCATAGATCCGAGGAGAGGAGCGGCGCTACTCCTACAGGGGGCACAAATGGGGGCACAACTCTACAGGGGGCGTAACTGACCACGCCCCCTGTATGAAGCCACGCCCCTATTTTCCACCCGGGGCGCCAAAAGGGCTAGAACCGGCCCTGGCTGCAGTATTCTGCTTAAAGAATTTATTAAGAAAAGTCTGTGTGTCTATGCTAATGTGTGTATATTGTTTATTTAATAACAGCCCTCATTCCGAGTTGTTCGCTCGCTAGCAGATTTTAGCAGCATTGCACACGCTAAGCCGCCGCCCTCTGGGAGTGAATCTTAGCTTAGCAGAATTGCGAACGAAAGATTAGCAGAATTGCGAATAGAAAATTCTTAGCAGTTTCTGAGTAGCTCGAGACCTACTCCTACACTGCGATCAGCTCAGCCCGTTTCGTTCCTGGTTTGACATCACAAACACACCCAGCGTTCGCCCAGACACTCCCCCGTTTCTCCAGACACTCCTGCGTTTTATCCTGGCACGCCTGCGTTTTTCCGCACACTCCCAGAAAACGGTCAGTTTCCGCCCAGAAACACCCACTTCCTCTCAATCACACTCCGATCACTTCAACGATGAAAATTCTTCGTTCGGACGTGAGTAAATCTACTAAGTTTTGTGCTAAAATACTTGGCGCATGTGCACTGCGTACCATGCGCATTTTTTCCTTAATCGATCCATTGCGAAAATCGGCATCGAGCGAACAACTCGGAATGACCACCCAATGTGCCATCGGGAAATTAACTGTCTTGTGTCTATGTGAAAACCAGCTATAAAGGTTTATATAGTGATACCAATCTTCTATATTTCATAGCAAACCAGTATTAAAAATAAAATAAAAATTTTAACTAGTCCTCCAGCGCTATCTGTATTCTTTTCTTGTAATAAATTCTAAGTAGGATAAAGCTTGTATTTTGTTGAGTTTTATAAAAAAAAAAAAAATGATTTCCATACACGAGGACTTGTTGCCAGTCAGTCATTGCTCCATTCACCTCAACTGCAGGTCTGCGTCCAGAGGAGTGTGTCCTTCCACCCACGGCCACCCTCTATAGCGCTTTCCCTCACCCCCAGGATCCACGGGTCAATGCCGCATGTTGCTGACCCTTCCACAGGTTCATCTATGGAACCATGGGGTCTAGAGTTATTAAGATCCCTCAGAATAGATGAGTTTAGGTCATTGCTCTCCGCAGTGATAGAAAATTCTCTTTTAGACTCTTTGTTTTTATTTATTTTTAAATAGACAGTCACTGGGCAGCTGAGCTTACCCCTCGCCACCGGCACTGAGTAGGCTGACCGCTTGCCAGGCCAGGTAGGTGACAAGGAGCTTGCCGGCCCCACATGTGCACTGGGACTTTAAAACTTGGATATGGGATTCCAGTTCCAGTTTATACCATCCTGAGATAGGAGGACGGCTGTGGTATCGGCCCTCCATGATGGTCACTTATGTGTGGAGTTCTCTCAGGAGGCCCCTCGTGAAGCCTGGAGAAGGGCTTTGATGAATAGGGAAACATCCTACATACTGTGAAATTGGGGCTTAAGGTTCTTGATAAACAGATGCCCTTATAGGACTTTTTCTTCCTCTAGTGATGGGCAACAAGTGCCCCCAGGTACTCCTCGTTAGTTACATGTTACAGCATGTTAGTAAACACACAGTCATTGTTCAGCTGTAACACTAGTGACGCAGGGAAGCGCAGTGATGTGTGGGTGATGTGTGGGTGATGTGTAAGTGATGTGTGGGTAATGTGTAGGTGATGTGTGGGTGATGTGTGGGTGATGTGTGGGTGATGTGTGGGTGATGTGTGGGTGATGTGTAAGTGATGTGTGGGTGATGTATGGGTGATGTGTAGGTGATGTGTGGATGATGTGTGGGTGATGTGCGGGTGATGTGTAAGTGATGTATGGGTGATGTGTAAGTGATGTGTAGGTGATATGTAAGTGATGTGTGGGTGATGTGTGGGTGATGTGTGGGTGATGGGTAGGTGATGTGTGGGTGATATGTAAGTGATGTGTGGGTGATGTGTGGGTGATGTGTAAGTGATGTGTGGGTGGTGTGTAGGTGATGTGTGGATGATGTGTAAGTGATGTGTAAGTGATGTGTGGGTGATGTGTAAGTGATGTGTGGATGATGTGTGGGTGATGTGTGGGTGATGTGTGGGTGATGTGTGGGTGATGTGTAAGTGATGTGTGGGTGATGTGTAGGTGATGTGTGGATGATGTGTGGGTGATGTGTAGGTGATGTGTGGATGATGTGTAAGTGATGTGTGGGTGATGTGTAAGTGATGTGTGGGTGATGTGTGGGTGATGTGTAAGTGATGTGTAAGTGATGTGTGGGTGATGTGTAGGTGATGTGTAAGTGATGTGTGGGTGATGTATGGGTGATGTGTAGGTGATGTGTGGATGATGTGTGGGTGATGTGTAAGTGATGTATAAGTGATGTGTAGGTGATGTGTAAGTGATGTGTGGATGATGTGTAAGTGATGTGTGGGTGATGTGTGGGTGATGTGTAGGTGATGTGTGGGTGATGTGTGGGTGATGTGTGGATGATGTGTGGGTGATGTGCGGGTGATGTGTAAGTGATGTATAAGTGATGTGTAGGTGATGTGTAAGTGATGTGTGGATGATGTGTAAGTGATGTGTGGGTGATGTGTGGGTGATGTGTAGGTGATGTGTGGGTGATGTGTGGGTGATGTGTGGATGATGTGTAAGTGATGTGTAAGTGATGTGTGGGTGATGTGTAAGTGATGTGTGGGTGATGTGTAAGTGATGTGTGGGTGATGTGTAGGTGATGTGTAAGTGATGTATGGGTGATGTGTAGGTGATGTGTGGATGATGTGCGGGTGATGTGTGGATGATGTGCGGGTGATGTGTAAGTGATGTATGGGTGATGTGTAAGTGATGTGTAGGTGATATGTAAGTGATGTGTGGGTGATGTGTGGGTGATGGGTAGGTGATGTGTGGGTGATGTGTAAGTGATGTGTGGGTGATATGTAAGTGATGTGTGGGCGATGTGTGGGCGATGTGTGGGTGATGTGTGGGCGATGTGTAAGTGATGTGTAAGTGATGTGTGGGTGATGTGTAGGTGATGTGTAGGTGATGTGTGGATGATGTGTGGGTGATGTGTAAGTGATGTGTGGATGATGTGTGGGTGATGTGTGGGTGATGTGTAAGTGCTGTGTGGGTGATGTGTAGGTGATGTGTAGGTGATGTGTGGATGATGTGTAAGTGATGTGTGGGTGATGTGTGGGTGATGTGTGGGTGATGTGTGGGTGATGTGTAAGTGCTGTGTGGGTGATGTGTAGGTGATGTGTAGGTGATGTGTGGATGATGTGTAAGTGATGTGTGGGTGATGTGTGGGTGATGTGTAGGTGATGTGTGGATGATGTGTAAGTGATGTGTGGATGATGTGTAAGTGATGTGTGGATGATGTGTAGGTGATGTGTAAGTGATGTGTGGGTGATGTGTAGGTGATGTGTAGGTGATGTGTGGATGATGTGTAAGTGATGTGTGGGTGATGTGTAGGTGATGTGTAGGTGATGTGTGGATGATGTGTAAGTGATGTGTGGATGATGTGTAAGTGATGTGTAGGTGATGTGTAGGTGATGTGTGGATGATGTGTGGGTGATGTGTGGGTGATGTGTAAGTGCTGTGTGGGTGATGTGTAGGTGATGTGTAGGTGATGTGTGGATGATGTGTGGGTGATGTGTGGGTGATGTGTGGGTGATGTGTAGGTGATGTGTAGGTGATGTGTGGATGATGTGTAAGTGATGTGTGGATGATGTGTAAGTGATGTGTGGATGATGTGTAGGTGATGTGTAAGTGATGTGTGGGTGATGTGTGGCTGATGTGTAAGTGATGTGTAAGTGCTGTGTGGGTGATGTGTGGGTGATGTGTAAGTGATGTGTGGGTGATGTGTAAGTGATGTGTGGGTGATGTGTAAGTGATGTGTGGGTGATGTGTAAGTGATGTGTGGGTGATGTGTGGGTGATGTGTAGGTGATGTGTAAGTGATGTGTAAGTGATGTGTAAGTGATGTGTGGGTGATGTGTAGGTGATGTGTAGGTGATGTGTAGGTGATGTGTGGGTGATGTGTGGGTGATGTGTAGGTGATGTGTAGGTGATGTGTGGGTGATGTATGGGTGATCTGTAAGTGATGTGTGGGTGATGTGTGGATGATGTGTAGGTGATGTGTAGGTGACATGTAGGTGAAGTGCGGGTGATGTGTAAGTGATGTGTAGGTTATGTATGGGTGATGTGTAAGCGATGTGTGGGTGATCTGTAGGTGATATGTAAGTGATGTGTAGGTGATGTGTAGGTGATGTGTGAGTGATGAGTAGGTGATGTGTGGGTGAGGTGTGAGTGATGTGTGGGTGATGTGTGGGTGATGTGTGGGTGATGTGTAGGTGATATGTAAGTGATGTGTGGGTGATGTGTGGGTGATGTGTAAGTGATGTGTGGGTGATGTGTGGGTGATGTGTGGGTGATGTGTGGGTGATGAGTAAGTGATGTGTGGGTGATGTGTGGGTGATGTGTGGGTGATGTGTGGGTGATGTGTAAGTGATGTGTGGGTGATGTGTGGGTGATGTGTGGGTGATGTGTGGGTGATGAGTAAGTGATGTGTGGGTGATGTGTGGGTGATGTGTTGGTGATGAGTAAGTGATGTGTGGGTGATGTGTGGGTGATGTGTAGGTGATGTGTGGGTGATGTGTAGGTGATGTGTGGGTTATGTGTAGGTGATGAGTAAGTGATGTGTAGGTGATGAGTAAGTTGATGAGTAAGTGATGTGTGGGTGATGTGTAGGTGATGTGTGGGTGATGTGTAGGTGATGAGTAAGTTGATGAGTAAGTGATGTGTGGGTGATGTGTAGGTGATGTGTGGGTGATGTGTAGGTGATGAGTAAGTGATGTGTAGGTGATGAGTAAGTGATGTGTGGGTGATGTGTGGGTGATGTGTAGGTGATGTGTAGGTGATGTGTAGGTGTCCAGCTCTCTGCAGATAATATACGATGTTACCATACGACAATACAGAGGAAGTGCTAATACTTTGGGCGTCATTACTTTGGGCGTCATTAGAGATGACACTCTTGTATCAGGCTCTGTGTACACACGACAGACGTCCTGTTACTCTGTGTTTGTGTAACCTGTGTACTGTACACAAAGCCCAATCCACAATACTATACTATTAACTCTGTCCTGTAACTAGCAATACTATTACATCAATAATAACCATCCTGTGGCTCCCTGGCTACTGTAGAACTACAAGTACCAGCATGGGATGCAGTTCATTTACTGAAGGACAGGATCCCGGCGGTCAAAATACAGACGCCGGAATCCCGAAGGACGCCATTAAGACCAGTGGCTAATTCCTGATGGAGGTCAGGATGCCAGAATCCCAATCATTATTTCAGCGAGATGCGCTTGTGTCCTGCTGCAGGAGATGGGAGGATAGGTTTAGGCATTACAAGGGAGTTAGGGTTACGGTGCAGGGACGGGAAGAGTATGGTTAGGAAGTGGGGGTTACGGTGCAGGGACGGGAAGAGTATGGTTAGGAAGTGGGGGTTAGGGTTACGGTGCAGGGACGGGAAGGGTATGGTAGGAAGTGGGGGTTAGGGTTACGGTGCAGGGACGGGAAGGGTATGGTTAGGAAGTGGGGGTTAGGGTTACGGTGCAGGGACGGGAAGAGTATGGTTAGTAAGTGGGGGTTAGGGTTACGGTGCAGGGACGGGAAGGGTATGGTAGGAAGTGGGGGTTAGGGTTACGGTGCAGGGACGGGAAGGGTATGGTTAGGAAGTGGGGGTTAGGGTTACGGTGCAGGGACGGGAAGGGTATGGTTAGGAAGTGGGGGTTAGGGTTACGGTGCAGGGACGGGAAGGGTATGGTTAGGAAGTGGGGGTTAGGGTTACGGTGCAGGGACGGGAAGGGTATGGTAGGAAGTGGGGGTTAGGGTTACGGTGCAGGGACGGGAAGAGTATGGTTAGGAAGTAGGGGGTTAAGGTTACGGTGCAGGGACGGGAAGAGTATGGTTAGGAAGTGGGGGTTAGGGTTACGGTGCAGGGACGGGAAGGGTATGGTAGGAAGTGGGGGTTAGGGTTACGGTGCAGGGACGGGAAGGGCATGGTTAGGAAGTGGGGGTTAGGGTTACGGTGCAGGGACGGGAAGAGTATGGTTAGGAAGTGGGGGTTAGGGTTACGGTGCAGGGACGGGAAGAGTATGGTTAGGAAGTGGGGGTTAGGGTTACGGTGCAGGGACGGGAAGAGTATGGTTAGGAAGTAGGGGTTAGGGTTACGGTGCAGGGACGGGAAGAGTATGGTTAGGATGTGGGGGTTAGGGTTACGGTGCAGGGACGGGAAGAGTATGGTTAGGAAGTGGGGGTTAGGGTTACGGTGCAGGGAAGGGTATGGTTAGGAAGTGGGGGTTAGGGTTACGGTGCAGGGACGGGAAGGGTATGGTAGGAAGTGGGGGTTAGGGTTACGGTCCAGGGACAGGAAGGGTATGGTTAGGAAGTGGGGGTTAAGGTTACTGTACAGGGACGGGAAGGGTATGGTTAGGAAGTGGGGGTTAAGGTTAGGCACTACAAAGGGAATGTTAAGGTTAGGCACCAAGCGGGGATGGTTAGGTTTAAGCAGCGAGGAGGGTTAGGGTTAGGCACCCAAAAGTAAGGGTAAGGTAGGGAACAGGAGAGGGTTATGGTAATTTCTGGGGGACAGTGGTCGGGATGCCGCTGTCGGTTTTCTGACCACTGGTATCCCGTCCATCGAGATACCATACTGAATCCGCAGCATGCCCTACCAGCCTACAGGATGTGTTGGAATTTGTAGTAACTGCAGCAGAGTTGCATTTGAAAAGTTTTTAGAGACCTTCTGCCGCTGAACCAATTAACCCAAGCCAAGTGCAACACTACAACCCCCATCATCAACCGTGAGATCCTGCAGCTCAGTCAGCTCTAGTCTGCAGCAGCAGGGAGTTTATGGCGTACATACATCTGGGGTGTTTGCTGTGTCCCAATCACTGCTAATAACACTCAGCCCCTGTCCTGATCACCTGTAATAACACTCAGCCCGTGTCCTGATCACGGGTAATAACACTCAGCCCGTGTCCTGATCACCGGTAATAACACTCAGACCCTGTCCTAATCACCTGTAATAACACTCAGCCCCTGTCCTGACCACCTGTAATAACACTCAGCCCATGTCCAGATCACCTGTAATAACACTCAGCCCCTGTCCTGATCACCTGTAATAACACTCAGCCCCTGTCCTGATCACTGGTAATAACACTCATCCCCTGTCCCAATCACCTGTAATAACACTCGGCCCCTGTCCCGATCACCTGTAATAACACTCAGCCCATGTCCAGATCACCTGTAATAACACTCAGCCCCTGTCCCGATCACTGGTAATAACACTCAGCCCCTGTCCCGATCACCTGTAATAACACTCAGCCCCTGTCCTGACCACCTGTAATAACACTCAGCCCATGTCCAGATTACCTGTAATAACACTCAGCCCCTGTCCTGATCACCTGTAATAACACTCAGCCCCTGTCCCAATCACCTGTAATAACACTCAGCCCCTGTCCCGATCACCTGTAATAACACTCAGCCCATGTCCAGATCACCTGTAATAACACTCAGCCCCTGTCCTGATCACCTGTAATAACGCTCAGCCCCTGTCCTGATCACCTGTAATAACACTCAGCCCCTGTCCTGATCACGGGTAATAACACTCAGCCCCTGTCCTGATCACCTGTAATAACACTCAGCCCCTGTCCTGATCACCTGTAATAACACTCAGCCCGTGTCCTGATCACGGGTAATGACACTCAGCCCCTGTCCTGATCACCTGTAATAACACTCAGCCCCTGTCCTGATCACCTGTAATAACACTCAGCCCCTGTCCTGATCACCTGTAATAACACTCAGCCCCTGTCCTGATCACGGGTAATAACACTCAGCCCCTGTCCTGACCACCTGTAATAACACTCAGCCCCTGTCCTGATCACGGGTAATAACACTCAGCCCATGTCCTGATCACCTGTAATAACACTCAGCCCCTGTCCTGATCACCTGTAATAACACTCAGCCCCTGTCCTGATCACCTGTAATAACACTCAGCCCGTGTCCTGATCACGGGTAATGACACTCAGCCCCTGTCCTGATCACCTGTAATAACACTCAGCCCGTGTCCTGATCACGGGTAATAACACTCAGCCCGTGTCCTGATCACCGGTAATAACACTCAGACCCTGTCCTAATCACCTGTAATAACACTCAGCCCCTGTCCTGACCACCTGTAATAACACTCAGCCCATGTCCAGATCACCTGTAATAACACTCAGCCCCTGTCCTGATCACCTGTAATAACACTCAGCCCCTGTCCTGATCACTGGTAATAACACTCATCCCCTGTCCCAATCACCTGTAATAACACTCGGCCCCTGTCCCGATCACCTGTAATAACACTCAGCCCATGTCCAGATCACCTGTAATAACACTCAGCCCCTGTCCCGATCACTGGTAATAACACTCAGCCCCTGTCCCGATCACCTGTAATAACACTCAGCCCCTGTCCTGACCACCTGTAATAACACTCAGCCCATGTCCAGATTACCTGTAATAACACTCAGCCCCTGTCCTGATCACCTGTAATAACACTCAGCCCCTGTCCCAATCACCTGTAATAACACTCAGCCCCTGTCCCGATCACCTGTAATAACACTCAGCCCATGTCCAGATCACCTGTAATAACACTCAGCCCCTGTCCTGATCACCTGTAATAACGCTCAGCCCCTGTCCTGATCACCTGTAATAACACTCAGCCCCTGTCCTGATCACGGGTAATAACACTCAGCCCCTGTCCTGATCACCTGTAATAACACTCAGCCCCTGTCCTGATCACCTGTAATAACACTCAGCCCGTGTCCTGATCACGGGTAATGACACTCAGCCCCTGTCCTGATCACCTGTAATAACACTCAGCCCCTGTCCTGATCACCTGTAATAACACTCAGCCCCTGTCCTGATCACCTGTAATAACACTCAGCCCCTGTCCTGATCACGGGTAATAACACTCAGCCCCTGTCCTGACCACCTGTAATAACACTCAGCCCCTGTCCTGATCACGGGTAATAACACTCAGCCCATGTCCTGATCACCTGTAATAACACTCAGCCCCTGTCCTGATCACCTGTAATAACACTCAGCCCCTGTCCTGATCACCTGTAATAACACTCAGCCCGTGTCCTGATCACGGGTAATGACACTCAGCCCCTGTCCTGATCACCTGTAATAACACTCAGCCCCTGTCCTGATCACCTGTAATAACACTCAGCCCCTGTCCTGATCACCTGTAATAACACTCAGCCCCTGTCCCGATCACCGGTAATAACACTCAGCCCCTGTCCTGATCACCGGTAAAAACACTCAGCCCCTGTCCCGATCACCTGTAAAAACACTCAGCCCCTGTCCTGATCACCTGTAAAAACACTCAGCCCCTGTTCTGATCACCTGTAATAACACTCAGCCCCTGTCCTGATCACCTGTAATAACACTCAGCCCCTGTCCTGATCACCTGTAATAACACTCAGCCCCTGTCCTGATCACTGGTAATAACACTCAGCCCCTGTCCCGATCACCGGTAATAACACTCAGCCCCTGTCCTGACCACCTGTAATAACACTCAGCCCCTGTTCTGATCACCTGTAATAACACTCAGCCCCTGTTCTGATCACCTGTAATAACACTCAGCCCCTGTCCTGATCACCTGTAATAACACTCAGCCCCTGTCCCGATCACCTGTAATAATACTCAGCCCCTGTCCTGATCACCGGTAATAACACTCAGCCCCTGTCCCGATCACCGGTAATAACACTCAGCCCCTGTCCTGATCACCTGTAATAACACTCAGCCCCTGTCCTAGGGGGTCATTCCGAGATTATCGGCTATGATCATTCACACTGACATGCGGGGCGGCGATGCCTTTGCACTTCAAGAGTAGCTCCTGGCCAGCGCAGCTTTAGCGTGCTGGCCGGGAGCTACTCATTGCTTCACGGCCCGTAGTGGCTGCGTGTGACGTCACGCAGCCGCTGCGGGCCGCCCCCCATTCGGTCCGGCCATGCCTGCGTTGGCCAGACCAAACCCACGAAATGGCGGCCAAACGCCGCCGTTCCGCCCCCTCCCGCCAAGCAATCGCCTCTGCCTGTCAATCAGGAAAAGGTGATCGCATCCCTGCTACGGCCTTTGGCCGCCTGGCTTGCGCCGGCGCACTGCGGCGCATGCGCAGTAGGGATCCGTTCGCTCTGCTACGTTAAAACGCAGCGAGCGAATGGGTCAGAATGACCCCCCTGATCACCTGTAATAACACTTGGCCCCTGTCCTGATCACCTGTAATAACACTTGGCCCCTGTCCTGATCACCTGTAATAACACTCAGCCCAGCCCTGGATTCTGACCCCAGCATCACACTGAAGGGCAGAAATCCTCACTTTACTTAACCCCTTGTGTACTCGAGGCCAGCAGAAATGAATGAGCTTCCCAGAGAGAACTCAGACTGGCACAGTAACAAAACTGCACAGCTCCTGTACCTGTGTATTACTCATTATCTGCGCTTAATAATAACTAGTAAAAAAACGACTGTAATTAGTGATATGTAAGTGCATTATAACTAAACAGCTGTAATTAGACCCCTTTTCCGCAGCCACAATAACCCAGGTTACGGCTCAGTGAAAAAGGATCCCAAAAAATAACCCAGGTCCACTTACCCAGGAATCCAATCCTGGTAGCTATCAGGGTCAGACCTGGGAAGGGGGAACTCTGAGCGGGCACATCAGGGGGAAATTCAGGGCTGGCACACAAGGGGAAGCTCTGGGCCAGCCCTTAAAGGGGAAATTCTGGACTATTACATAAGGGAGAAATTCAAGACTGGCACATAAGGAGAAGGTCTGGGCTGGCACATAAGGAGAAGCTCTGGGCTGGCACATAAGGAGAAGCTCTGGGCTGGCACATAAGGAGAAGCTCTGGGCTGGCACATAAGGGGGAGCTCTGGGCTGGCACATAAGGGGGAGCTCTGGGCTGGCACATAAGGGGGAGCTCTGGGCTGGCACATAAGGGGGAGCTCTGGGCTGGCACATAAGGGGGATCTCTGGGCTGGCACATAAGGGGGAGCTCTGGGATGGCACATAAGGGGGAGCTCTGGACTGGCACATAAGGAGAAGCTCTGGGTTGGCACATATGGGGGAGTTCTGGACTGGCACATAAGGGGGAGCTCTGGACTGGCACAAATTGTGGGAGCTCTGGGCTGGCACATAAGGGGGAGCTCTGGGCTGGCACATAAGGGGGAGCTCTGGGCTGACACATAAGGGGGAGCTCTGGACTGGCACATAAGGGGGAGCTCTGGGCTGGCACATAAGGGGGAGCTCTGGGCTGGCACATAAGGAGAAGCTCTGGGTTGGCACATAAGGGGGAGTTCTGGACTGGCACATAAGGGGGAGCTCTGGGCTGGCACATAAGGGAGAGCTCTGGATTAGCATTTACATAGTTAAGTGAGGGCTCTGGGCTTGCATACAAGGACATGAGCTGGCATATAAAGACATAAGGGGGGTTCTGAGCTGGCATATAACTGAATGAGGTGACTCTGAGGACTGATGCATTTAGGAGTGGAGGTATGTCTGTGAGCATATAAAGGGTTTGACTGTGAGGCAAAATAACCAGTTGGTAAGTCAACCCGTGTAAAAATAATGTTGTCATTATATTAATATGGCGCTCCAAGATACAAGTCTGGATGCTTCTGATCTAATATAATGATGGTGTAGGCACTGTCCTCTACGTATCACCATCACTGGCTCTGTCTTTCAGCGTACCACATGATTATATAGCGTATCACATACTTTAGAATGATGTAACTGTATAATGATAAATAAGCCACTTTCAGGCAAGGGACCATACGCTATTATATAGCTCCCTCTAGTGTCCATTATGTGAATACCTGTGTGCTGCCACTATCTGGTATCACTGGCCCTCATTCCGAGTTGTTCGCTCGCTAGCTACTTTTAGCACCATTGCACACGCTAGGCCGCCGCCCTCTGGGAGTGTATCTTAGCTTAGCAGAATAGCGAACGAAAGAGTAGCAGAATTGCGATTAAATAATTCTTAGCAGTTTCTGAGTAGCTCGAGACTTACTCCTACACTGCGTTCACCTCAGCCCGTTTCGTTCCTGGTTTGACGTCACAAACGCGCCCTGCGTTCGGCCAGACACTCCCCCCGTTTCTCCAGACACTCCCGCGTTTTATCCTGGCACGCCTGCGTTTTTCCGCACACTCCCAGAAAACGGTCAGTTTCCGCCCAGAAACACCCACTTCCTGTCAATCACACTCCGATCACTTCAACGATGAAAATTCTTCGTTCAGACGTGAGTAAATCTACTAAGTTTTGTGCTAAAATACTTAGCGCATGCGCACTGCGTACCATGCGCATTTTTGCCTTAATCGCTCCGTTGCGAAAATCTGCAACGAGCGAACAACTTGGAATGACCCTCACTGTGCGTTATACTGCCATGTCTTGCATTTACAATGACAAATTCCAGTCTATGGAAGACGTGGTTTCTTTATCATTTGTTTGCTGTTCCCCTGAAGATGTAGAATGGAAAATGCCCGTGTGACACCTGCTGAAGAAG
This sequence comes from Pseudophryne corroboree, assembly GCF_028390025.1. Lineage (NCBI taxonomy): Eukaryota > Metazoa > Chordata > Amphibia > Anura > Myobatrachidae > Pseudophryne > Pseudophryne corroboree. The sequence goes on from NC_086445.1 coordinate 1,038,363,829, forward strand.
TGTGCCTCACATGAGGCCACTGAGGCATTGACCTTTGTGAGGCAGCAAAGAGTTGGGGATTGATGTAACAGAATCCTTGCTGCAAGGTATAAGAGGAGAATGCTGCTCTGGGCGTAACACATGCCAGTCTGTAGTGCGCGCGCCCATAAGGAGTGCTTCAATCCGCGGAAGAAACACTTTACTGACTACTGGACATCCTGACTGTGAGATGGGCGAATAACGAAGTGCGCAGTGGAGCGACCTGTCGCCACGCACGCGTATAAGTCGCACTGCACATCTGCCGCGATGCGATGTCGGTCACAGACAGGATTTATTTGCAAATTGACAGTCAGGTACCGTCTGTGGGATGTAATGGGGGTGGCAACTGAAATGCAGCCGCATCGCAACTATTACACAGCACGTGTTTACAAATGGTTCCGCCCACAGCAACCAATTGGATTATAGCTCTCATTCTAGCACTGGTAAGAAAAGCAAACATCTGATTGGTTACTGTGGGATGTAGCCCTTTGTAGACAGTGCATAATGGGGGTCATTCAGATCTGATCGCTGCTGTGAGATTTCACACAGGGATCCGGTCTCTAGGTCGATAGTAACTAGGTCGACAGGGTTTCTAGGTCGACAGGGTCTCTAGGTCGACAGGTCAAAAGGTCGACATGAGTTTTTCACGATTTTTTTCTTTTTTTGAACATTTTCATACTTAACGATCCACGTGGACTATGATTGGAATGGTAATCTGAGCCGAGTGCAGCGGTAGCAGAGCGAGACACCTTGCCCGAAGCATGGCGAGCGAAGCGAAGGGACACGGTGCACTAATTGGGGTTCCCCGTCACTCTACAAAGAAAACAACACCAAAAAAACATAAAAAAACTCACGTCGACATTTTGACCAGTCGACCTAGACCATGTCGACCTGGAGACCCTGTCGACCTAGTTACTATCTACCTTCTATACCACACCCGGTAATTCAGATCTGATCGCAGCTGTGAGATTTCGCACAGCGGGCGATCAGATCAGAACTGCGTATGCGTTTGCACCGCAGTGCGCAGGCGCGTCAGACAGCTACAACGGGCATTGCCGGTCAGCGACGCGATGGTGCGTAGGATCCATTTGCACGGGCGTTCGCAAGGAGATTGACAGGAAGAGAACATTTGTGGGTGGTAACTGACCGTTTTCAGGGAGTGTCTGGAAAAACGCAGGCGTTCTCAGGGCGGGTGTCTGACGTCAGCTTCGGCCCCGATCAGCGGGATTCAGTCGCACTGTAGGAGTAAGTCCTGAGCTGCGCACACACTGGATTTTTGCAGCTTGTTCTACACATGCGTACACACAACTGCACAGCAAAAATACTCTCCCCTTGTAGGCGGCAACTATCTGACCGCAGGGCGGCAAAAAATGCAGCCAGCAATCAGATCTGAATTAGGCCCAATGTTGTTACACATTCCCCCCTGAGTGCTAATAGAAGTTACTAAGCCTTCTGTGAAAAATTCCATGTGTGGGGTGCAGGGGTGTAGTAAGGGTGATTCCGGGGGAGCTCCAGAAGAGTCAAAGGGCGCATCGCCATCACTGACAGCCAGCACATGCCGGAGTTCTGACACCCTCTTTATATATCTCACTGTCTGCTTGTAGCTGTGCAGCAGGGGTACTTCTGTCCTGCTACAATGCCCTCTTCCCCGGCTACTGCAGCACCTCTTTCTGCCCCAGCTGTTGCAGCACCTCTCCCTGCCCCACTGTTGCAGCACCCCTCTCTGCCCCGGCTGCTGCTGCAGCACCTCTATCTGCATTAGAAACTGCAGAGTAACATGTATACACGGCTCTACTGTGGCATAATGTGTATAAATGACTCTACTGTGGTGTAACGTGTATAAGCGGCTCTACTGTTGCATAACATGTATACGCAGCTCTACTGTGTTGTGTAACGTGTATAAGGGGCTCTACTGTGTTGCATAACATGTATACGCAGCTCTACTGTGTTGTGTAACGTGTATAAGGGGCTCTACTGTGTTGCATAACATGTATACGCACCTCTACTGTGTTGTGTAACGTGTATAAGCAGCTCTACTGTGTTGTGTAACATGTATAAGGGACTCTACTGTGTTGTGTAACATGTATAAGCAGCTCTACTGTGTTGTGTAACGTGTATAAGCAGCTCTACTGTGTTGTGTAACGTGTATAAGGGGCTCTACTGTGTTGCATAACATGTATATGCACCTCTACTGTGTTGTGTAACGTGTATAAGCAGCTCTACTGTGTTGTGTAATGTGTATAAGGGGCTCTACTGTGTTGTGTAACGTGTATAAGCAGCTCTACTGTGTTGTGTAACGTGTATAAGCAGCTCTACTGTGTTGTGTAACGTGTATAAGGGACTCTACTGTGTGGCAGAACATGTATAAGGGGTATAACCGTGTGGTGTAATGTGAACAACAGACAATACTGTGCGGTATAATGTGAATTGGTACTATTCTGTGGCCACGTCCTTCCCCATCAAGCCACACCCCTATATCATTGTTGCGAGCCTTTGGCGTGCACTGTCCCTATTTTTTTATTTTTTATTATGTCTTTCTTTATTGAATTTTTCATTTTAAATTCAATACAAAAATGATACATACACACTACAATACATTATTATATTCATGATTCCAATCACAACATTGCCCCACATTTACCCAAACCCTGCCCGGCATACATTACGCTAACTTCTCCGTCTTCCCCGTCCTCCTGCCGCCCACACCCTTGATTAATATTCTGAATATATACATCATTCTGGTTCAAGAATTACAGTAAAACACCTAGCCTTATCATTCCTTCCTTCTATTCCCAGGATTTATTACCCTCCTCCCTAAAATCTAACTTACCTTGAGCCCTCTCATTCCTATAATAACAAGTAAGATGTCGATTAGTAGAGCTAATAATTAAATCATTCCACTCCGAATTAATTAAAAAAAAAACATTTGTGAGATTTATTAGTATACTAAATGTCAGTATTATTATTGCCTTAGTGCAATCTCTTACCACTCATATATACCAACTAACTCACTTAACAAATACCTGATTGTAAACCAGTGTTCAATTCTAAAATCACTTTCATATTATATGTGTATTATTCTATCACCACACTTCTCTTTGTGATATGTGGATTTTATATTGAAACCCGTGTTTATCTACGGAGAATATCTATTATGGAGAAAGATATTTTATATTTCGTACTTTATACCTGGGTGGTGGCCTTATCATTTCTGAACTGGTTATATCTGTGTTTCTCTAGTATGTCCTCACTCCTAAACCATAAAACAGAGGGAGGAATCAAGGGGGTAAATTTACTAAGATGGGAGTTCTATTTTAGATGGGCTGTTGCCCATAGCAACCAATCAGATTCCAGGTATTATCTTCTAGAAGGTGCTAGATAAATGAGAAACAGACCCTGATTGGTTGCTATGGGCAACATCCCATCTTAAATAGAACTCCCATCTTAGTAAATTCACCCCCAGGTGTAACTACAAAACAAATAAAGAAAAATGTAATAAAGTTATACAAAATTAATCTCTCCCCCCCCCCCCCCCCCCCGAACCGACGCCCTGAGATCACGACCTCTGATTACCAGAATGAACCTATTCTTCCTAGATCCTTTAACCACTTTCGTTGGTATTACTAGTCGCTCTTCTATTTTTTCCCCTCCTCCCTTTCAGGTTCCCAGCAGACCCAGACTGTTATCCTGCATTATTCCCAACCTAGACTTTATCCAACAGTCCCGTTTCTCATGAAATTTACCCAGGGCGTTTCGGAGGGATACATAACTCTCTCTTGTCTTATAATAAGAATTTACTTACCGATAATTCTATTTCTCGGAGTCCGTAGTGGATGCTGGGGTTCCTGAAAGGACCATGGGGAATAGCGGCTCCGCAGGAGACAGGGCACAAAAAAGTAAAGCTTTACTAGGTCAGGTGGTGTGCACTGGCTCCTCCCCCTATGACCCTCCTCCAGACTCCAGTTAGGTACTGTGCCCGGACGAGCATACACAATAAGGGAGGCATTTTGAATCCCGGGTAAGACTCATACCAGCCACACCAATCACACCGTACAACTTGTGATCTAAACCCAGTTAACAGTATGACAACAGAAAGGGCCTCTTAAAGATGGCTCCTTAACAATAACCCGAATTAGTTAACAATAACTATGTACAAGTATTGCAGATAATCCGCACTTGGGATGGGCGCCCAGCATCCACTACGGACTCCGAGAAATAGAATTATCGGTAAGTAAATTCTTATTTTCTCTATCGTCCTAAGTGGATGCTGGGGTTCCTGAAAGGACCATGGGGATTATACCAAAGCTCCCAAACGGGCGGGAGAGTGCGGATGACTCTGCAGCACCGAATGAGAGAACTCCAGGTCCTCCTTTGCCAGGGTATCAAATTTGTAAAATTTTACAAACGTGTTCTCCCCCGACCACGTAGCTGCTCGGCAGAGTTGTAATGCCGAGACCCCTCGGGCAGCCGCCCAAGATGAGCCCACCTTCCTTGTGGAGTGGGCTTTTACAGTTTTAGGCTGTGGCAGGCCTGCCACAGAATGTGCAAGTTGAATTGTGTTACAAATCCAACGAGCAATCGACTGCTTAGAAGCAGGTGCGCCCAACTTGTTGGGTGCATACAATATAAACAGCGAGTCAGATTTTCTGACTCCAGCCGTCCTTGCAATGTATATTTTTAAGGCTCTGACAACGTCCAACAACTTGGAGTCCTCCAAGTCGCTAGTGGCCGCAGGCACCACAATAGGTTGGTTCAGATGAAATGCTGATACCACTTTAGGGAGAAAATGCGGACGAGTCCGCAGTTCTGCCCTATCCGAATGGAAGATTAGATAAGGACTTTTATAAGATAAAGCCGCCAATTCAGATACTCTCCTGGCAGAGGCCAGGGCTAGTAACATAGTCACTTTCAATGTGAGATATTTCAAATCCACCTTTTTCAATGGTTCAAACCAATGGGATTTGAGGAAATCTAAAACTACATTTAGATCCCACGGTGCCACCGGAGGCACCACAGGAGGCTGTATATGCAGTACTCCCTTGACAAAAGTCTGGACCTCAGGGACAGAGGCCAATTCTTTTTGGAAGAATATTGACAGGGCCGAAATTTGAACCTTAATGGATCCCAATTTGAGACCCATAGATAATCCTGATTGCAGGAAATGTAGGAAACGACCCAGTTGGAATTCCTCCGTCGGAACCCTCCGATCCTCGCACCACGCTACATATTTTCGCCAAATGCGGTGATAATGTTTCACGGTGACTTCCTTCCGTGCCTTAATCAAGGTAGGAATGACTTCTTCTGGAATGCCTTTCCCTTTTAGGATCTGGCGTTCAACCGCCATGCCGTCAAACGCAGCCGCGGTAAGTCTTGAAAAAGACAGGGACCCTGCTGTAGCAGGTCCCTTCTCAGAAGGTAGAGGCCACGGTTCGTCCGTGAGCATCTCTTGAAGTTCCGGATACCAAGTCCTTCTCGGCCAATCCGGAACCACTAGTATTGTTCTTACTCTTCTTTGCCGTATGATCTTCAATACCTTTGGTATGAGCGGCAGAGGAGGAAACACATACACTGACTGGTACACCCAAGGAGTTACCAGTGCGTCCACAGCTATTGCCTGTGGATCTCTTGACCTGGCGCAATATTTGTCCAGTTTCTTGTTGAGGCGAGACGCCATCATGTCTACAATTGGTCTTTCCCAACGGTCTATTAACATGTTGAAGACTTCTGGATGTAGACCCCACTCTCCCGGATGAAGATCGTGTCTGCTGAGGAAGTCTGCTTCCCAGTTGTCCACGCCCGGGATGAACACTGCTGACAGTGCTATCACGTGATTCTCCGCCCAGCGAAGAATCTTGGCAGCTTCTGCCATTGCACTCCTGCTTCTTGTGCCGCCCTGCCTGTTTACATGGGCGACCGCCGTGATGTTGTCCGACTGAATCAACACCGGCTTTCCTTGCAGGAGAAGTTCCGCCTGGCTTAGAGCATTGTAGATTGCTCTTAGTTCCAGAATGTTTATGTGAAGAGACTTTTCCAGACTCGTCCATACTCCCTGGAAGTTTCTTCCTTGTGTGACTGCTCCCCAGCCTCTCAGGCTGGCGTCCGTGGTCACCAGGATCCAATCCTGAATGCCGAATCTGCGGCCTTCTAATAGGTGAGCCTTCTGCAACCACCACAGAAGTGACACCCTTGTCTTTGGTGACAGGGTTATTCGCAGGTGCATCTGCAGATGCGACCCTGACCATTTGTCCAACAGATCCCTTTGGAATATTCTTGCATGGAATCTGCCGAATGGAATTGCTTCGTAAGAAGCCACCATTTTTCCCAGGACTCTTGTGCATTGATGTACTGACACTTTTCCTGGTTTTAGGAGGTTCCTGACCAGATCGGATAACTCCTTGGCTTTTTCCTCTGGAAGGAAAACCTTTTTCTGAACCGTGTCCAGAATCATTCCTAGGAACAGCAGACGAGTTGTCGGGATTAAATGGGATTTTGGAATATTCAGAATCCACCCGTGTTGTCTTAGCACCTCTTGAGATAGTGCTAAAGCTGTCTCCAGCTGTTCTCTGGACCTTGCCCTTATTAGGAGATCGTCCAAGTATGGGATAACTAATACGCCTTTTCTTCGAAGAAGAATCATCATCTCGGCCATTACCTTGGTAAAGACCCGAGGCGCCGTGGACAATCCGAACGGCAGCGTCTGAAACTGATAGTGACAGTTTTGAACAATGAACCTGAGGTACCCCTGGTGTGCGGGGTAAATCGGAACGTGTAGATACGCATCCTTGATGTCCAAGGATACCATAAAGTCCCCTTCTTCCAGGTTCGCTATCACTGCTCTGAGTGACTCCATCTTGAACTTGAACTTTTTTATGTAGAGGTTCAAGGACTTCAGATTTAGAATAGGCCTTACCGAGCCATCCGGCTTCGGTACCACAAATAGAGTGGAATAATACCCCTTTCCTTGTTGTAATAGGGGTACTTTGACTATCACCTGCTGAGCGTACAGCTTGTGAATGGCTTCCAACACCCTCTCCCTTTCGGAAGAGACGGTTGGTAAGGCAGACTTCAGGAAACGATGAGGAGGATCCGTCTCTAATTCCAACCTGTACCCCTGAGATATTATCTGCAGGATCCAGGGGTCTACCTGCGAGTGAGCCCACTGCGCGCTGTAATTTTTGAGACGGCCCCCCACTGTCCCCGAGTCCGCTTGAGAGGCCCCAGCGTCATGCTGAGGTTTTTGCAGGAGCCGGGGAGGGCTTCTGTTCCTGGGAAGGAGCTGCCTGTTGGTGTCTCTTCCCTCTTCCTCTGCCTCGTGGCAGGTACGACAAGCCCTTTGCTCTCTTATTTTTGTAGGAGCGAAAAGGCTGCGGTTGAAAGGTCGGTGCCTTTCTCTGTTGGGGAGTGACTTGAGGTAAAAAAGTGGATTTCCCGGCAGTAGCCGTGGCCACCAAGTCTGATAGACCAACTCCAAATAACTCCTCCCCTTTATACGGCAAAACCTCCATGTGACGTTTTGAATCCGCATCGCCTGTCCACTGTCGTGTCCATAAGGCTCTTCTGGCTGAAATGGACATAGCACTCACCCGAGATGCCAGTGTGCAAATATCCCTCTGTGCATCACGCATATAGATAAATGCATCCTTTATTTGTTCTAACGACAGTAAAACATTGTCCCTATCTAGGGTATCAATATTTTCAATCAGGGATTCTGACCAAACTACTCCAGCACTGCACATCCAGGCAGTTGCTATAGCTGGTCGTAGTATAACACCTGCATGTGTGTATATATTCTTTTGAATAACTTCCATCTTTCTATCTGATGGATCCTTAAGTGCGGCCGTCTCAGGAGAGGGTAACGCCACTTGTTTGGATAAGCGTGTGAGCGCCTTGTCCACCTTAGGGGGTGTTTCCCAGCGCGCCCTAACCTCTGGCGGGAAAGGGTATAATGCCAATAACTTTTTTGAAATTATCAACTTTTTATCAGGAGCAACCCACGCTTCATCACACACGTCATTTAATTCTTCTGATTCAGGAAAAACTGTTTGTAGTTTTTTCACACCATACATAATACCCTGTTTTACGGTATCTGTAGTATCAGCTAAATGTAACGTCTCCTTCATTGCCAAAATCATATAACGTGTGGCCCTACTGGAAAATACGTTTGAATTTCTACCGTCGTCACTGGAATCAGTGCCCGTGTCTGGGTCTGTGTCGACCGACTGAGGCAAAGGGCGTTTTACAGCCCCTGACGGTGTTTGAGGCGCCTGGACAGGCATTAATTGATTGTCCGGCCGCCTCATGTCCTCAACTGACTGTTTAAGGGAAGATAAACCATCACGTAATTCCACAAATAAAGGCATCCATTCTGGTGTCGACCCCCTGGGGGGTGACATCTGCATATTTGGCAATTGCTCCGCCTCCACACCAATATCGTCCTCATACATGTCGACACCACGTACCGACACACACCGCAAACTCACAGGGAATGCTCTAATGAAGACAGGACCCACTAGCCCTTTTGGGGAGACAGAGGGAGAGTCTGCCAGCACACACCACAAAGCGCTATATATACAAGGGATATCCTTATATTAAGTGCTCCCTTATAGCTGCTTTAATATATATATATATAGCCATTAATGTGCCCCCCCTCTCTGTTTTACCCTGTTTCTGTAGTGCAGTGCAGGGGAGAGACCTGGGAGCCGTTCTGACCAGCGGAGCTGTGACAGAAAATGGCGCCGTGTGCTGAGGAGATAGGCCCCGCCCCTTTTTCGGCGGGTTCTTCTCCCGCTATTTTTCCAGTCAGGCAGGGGTTAAATATCTCCATATAGCCCCTATGGGCTATATGTGAGGTATTTTTAGCCTTGTATAAGGTTTATATTTGCCTCTCAGAGCGCCCCCCCCCAGCGCTCTGCACCCTCAGTGACTGCCCAGTGAAGTGTGCTGAGAGGAAAATGGCGCACAGCTGCAGTGCTGTGCGCTACCTTATGAAGACTGAGGAGTCTTCAGCCGCCGGTTTCCGGACCTCTTCACGCTTCAGCATCTGCAAGGGGGTCGGCGGCGCGGCTCCGGGACCGGACTCCACGGCTGGGCCTGTGTTCGATCCCTCTGGAGCTAATGGTGTCCAGTAGCCAAGCAGCAAATCCACTCTGCATGCAGGTGAGTTTACTACTTTCCCCCTAAGTCCCACGTTGCAGTGATCCTGTTGCCAGCAGGACTCACTGTAAAGAAAAAAACCTAAACTAAACTTTCTCTAAGCAGCTCTTTAGGAGAGCCACCTAGATTGCACCCTTCTCGTTCGGGCACAAAATCTAACTGGAGTCTGGAGGAGGGTCATAGGGGGAGGAGCCAGTGCACACCACCTGACCTAGTAAAGCTTTACTTTTTTGTGCCCTGTCTCCTGCGGAGCCGCTATTCCCCATGGTCCTTTCAGGAACCCCAGCATCCACTTAGGACGATAGAGAAAATATCATTAACTAATGCCCTCCACTTAACCACTTCTGGAGGGTTACTTGACATTCATTCACAAGCAATAATAACTTTGGCCACCGTGATAAGACTAACTATATAGCTATACTTCTTATTTGTGTGTGTTCTATTTATATGTGGGTTTAATTTGGGTAATATTGGAACTGTGGACCCTACATCCCTCCATATTTGTTCCCAAAATAAATATATCAGTGGGCATTCCCACATCAAATGACACAATCCTGTGCTTTCTAACTTGCACCTCATACATAAGGAATTATCTCGCAAGCCGGCTCTGTTCAGAGGGGGTAATTCAGACCCCAGAGTTAGATGTGGGTGGGTTATATTGGTTCTGTGCAGGGTAAATACTGACTGCTTTATTTTGACACTGCAATTTAGATTTCAGTTTGCACACACCCCACCCAAATCTAACTCTCTCTGCACATGTTACATCTTTCCCACCTGCAGTGCACATGGTTTTGCCCAACTGCTGCTACGATCAGGTCTGAATGACCCCCATAGATAGCGGCATATGATATACTCTATGGAACACAAACAAATATACCTGTTGGTATGTAACACATGCCATGGCCTGCTTTATTGTACCTAACGCCCGGGTCCACTGCTCAGTAGAGATCTGTCCCAAATCACTTTCCCATTTAATTTTAAGATACTCTAATGGATCTGATGACAAGCATAAACTGATGACATCTGACTCTTATGGCCAAGCTTAGACAGTATGATTTTAACTGGAGTAGGTGATATAATAGGCACTTTTTTGCTGGAACTGGGTCTGTATGGCATGACGTAGTTGCAAATATCGAAAAACAGGATTTTGATACCTACCGGCAAATCCTTTTCTCCTAGTCCGTAGAGGATGCTGGGGTCCACTTAATGACCATGGGGTATAGACGATTCAGCAGGAGCCATGGGCACTCTAAAGACTTTTCAATGGGTGTGAACTGGCTCCTCCCTCTATGCCCCTCCTCCAGACCTCAGTTATAGGAATTGTGCCCAGGGCGACGGACATTTCGAGGAAAGGATTTACTTTAATACTAGTGGTGAGATACATACCAACTCACACCCCAACCATGCCGCACACATGGTATTCAACATAACACACGCCAACAGGCATGAACCAATTGCAGCAACATGCTGAAACTAATATAACACAACTTGTGTAACTTCAATAACTAAACTGCAGGTAAAGTACGCACTGGGACGGGCGCCCAGCATCCTCTACGACTAGGAGAAAAGGATTTACCGGTAGGTTATCAAAATCCTATTTTCTCATACGTCCTAGAGGATGCCGGGGTCCACTTCATGACCATGGGGCTTATACCAAAGCTCCAGTACGGGCGGGAGAGTGCGGATGACCCTGCAGCACCGATTGACCGAACTTGAGGTCTTCATCGGCCAAGGTGTCAAACTTGTAGAACTTTGCAAATGTGTTTGACCCTGACCAAGTAGCTGCTCGGCAAAGTTGTAATGCCGAGACCCCCCGGGCAGCCGCCCAGGATGAGCCCACCTTCCTATTGGAATGGGCCTTCACCGACGTCGGTAACGGCAATCCAGCCGTAGTATGAGCTTGCTAAATGGTAGCTCTGATCCAACGTGCAATAGTCTGCTTGGAAGCAGGACACCCAATCTTGTTAAGAGCATACAGGACAAACAAAGACTCTGTTTTCCGTATTCCAGCTGTTCTAGCGACATAAATCTTCAAAGCCCTAACCACATCTAGAGACTTTGGCTCAGTAAACGTGTCCGTAACTACTGGCACCACAATAGGTTAATTTATGTGGAAAGATGAAACCACCTTTGGAAAAAAATGTTGACAAGTTCTCAACTCTGCCCTATCTTCATGGAAGATCAGGTAAGGGCTCTTGTGAGACAAGGCCCCCAACTCAGACACCCGCCGTGCGGATGCCAATGCCAAAAGCATCACCACTTTCCAAGTGAGAAACTTCAACTCTATCTCTTGTAGAGGCTCAAACCAATCCGATTGAAGGAACTGCAACACCACTTTAAGGTCCCATGGTGCCACAGGAGGCACAAATGGAGGATGGATGTGCAGAACCCCTTTCACGAAGGTCTGAACCTCTGGAAGAGAGGACAATTGTTTTTGGAAGAACACTGATAAGGCCGAATTCTGGACCTTGATTGATCCCAATCGGAGGCCCGCCTCCACACCAGCCTGCAGAAAATGGAGAAAACGTCCCAACTGAAACTTTTCCGTAGGAGCCTTCTTGGATTCACACCAAGACACATATTTTCTCCAAATACGGTGGTAATGTTTCGACGTTACTCCTTTCCTGGCCTGAATAAGGGTGGGGATGACTTCCTTGGGAATACCCTTTCGGGCTAGGATCCGGCGCTCAACAGCTATGCCGTCAAACATAGCCGCGGTAAGTCTTGATACACGCACGGCCCCTGCTGCAGCAGGTCCTCGCGAAGAGGAAGAGGCCGAGGATCTTCTATGAGCAACTTCTGAAGATCTGGATACCAAGCCCTCCTTGGCCAATCTGGGGCAATGAAGATTGCTTGAACTCTTGTTCTTCTTATGATCCTGAGCACTTTTGGGATCAGCGGAAGTGGAGGGAAGACATACACTGACCGGAACACCCACTGGGCCACTAGCGCATCCACTGCTATTGCTTGAGGGTCTCTCGACCTGGAACAATATTTCTGAAGCTTCTTGTTGAGACGAGATGCCATCATGTCTACTTGAGGAACTCCCCAAAGACTTGTCCCCTCTGCGAAGACTTGTTGGTGGAGGCCCCACTCTCCTGGATGGAGATCATGTCTGCTGAGGAAGTCTGCTTCCCAGTTGTTTACTCCCGGAATGAAAATTGCCGACAGAGCCTTTACATGTCTTTCTGCCCAGAGGAGGATCTTCGTCACCTCTGCCATTGCCACTCTGCTTTTCATTCCACCCTGCCTGTTTATGTACGCGACTGCTGTTACATTGTCTGACTGGATCTGCACGGGATGATCTTGAAAAATATGTACCGCTTGTTGAAGGCCGTTGTAAATGGCTCTCAATTCTAGAACGTTTATGTGAAGGCAGGCTTCCTGACCTGACCATTTTCCTTGGAAGCTTTCTCCCTGAGTGACAGCTCCCCAACCTCGGAGACTTGCATCCGTGGTTACCAGGAGCCAGTCCTGAATCTCGAACCTGCGTCCCTCTAGATGGTGAGAACAGTGTAGCCACCACAGAAGCGAAATCCTGGCTTTTGACGACAGGATTATCTTCCAGTGCATGTGCATGTGCATGTGTAGGTGAGATCCCGACCACTTGTCCAACAGGTCCCACATGGAACTTGCCAAACTGTATGGCCTCGTAGGCCACCACCATCTTCTCCAACAACCGAACGCACTGATGGATCAACACACTTGATGGTTTCAATATTTGTTTTACCATTTTCTGGATTTCCAGAGCTTTTTCCACCGGAAGAAATACTCTCTGAATTTCTGTGTCCAGAATCATCCCCAGAAAAGACAATCTTGTCGTCGGTTCCAACTGTGACTTTGGATCATTTATTATCCAACCGTGTTGTTGGAGTATTGACAGAGAGAGTGTGATGTTTTGTAACAACTTCTCCCTGGATCTCGCCTTTATCAGGAGATCGTCCAGATAAAGAATTATATTGACTCCTTTTTGACGCAGGAGAACCATCATCTCCGCCATCACCTTGGTGAATACCCTCGGAGCCGTGGAGAGACCGATAGGTAATGTCTGGAATTGGTAATGGCAATCCTGAACCGCGAATATCAGATAAGCCTGGTGAGGAGGATAAATGGGAACATGCAGGTAAGCATCCTTGATGTCTACCGACACCATGTAGTCCCCCTCCTCCAGACTGGAAATCACTGCCCGAAGTGATACCATTTTGAACTTGAATCGTTTCAAGTAGAGATTCAGATTTTTTAGGTTTAGGATCGGTCTGACCGAGCTGTCCGGCTTCGGAACTACAAAAAGGCTTGAATAAAAACCCCTCCCCTTGTTGTGACAAAGGTACCAGGACTATGACCTGATCCTGACATAATTTTTGGATTGCTGCTGTTACTGCTTCCCTTTCTGGAAGAGAAGCTGGCAAGGTTGATTTGAAAAATCGGCATGGGGGAACGTCTCGAAACTCCAGCTTGTATCCCTGGGACACTATTTGTAACACTCAGGGATCCAGGCCAGACAGAATCCAGCCTTGGCTGAACAGTTTGAGACGTGCCCCCACCCGAGCGGCCTCCCGCAAAGGAGCCCCAGCGTCATGCTGAAGATTTGGCAGAAGTAGGGGTAGACTTCTGCTCCTGGGAACCTGAAGTCGCTGTGGACTTCTTTCTCCTTCCCCTACCTGCAAAGAAGGGGGAACCTCTCGCTTTTTTATATTTATTGGGCCAAAAGGACTGCATGTGCGGGTGATATGTATTTTTTGCCGATGCAGGCGCAGAAGGCAAAAATGTCGACTTACCTGCGGTAGCCGTCGAGACTAACGCATCCAGGCCATCGCCAAATAAGGCCTCACCTTTATATGGAAGAGCCTCCATATTTCTTTTGGAATCTGCATCCGCGTTCCACTGGCGAATCCACAACGCCCGCCGAGCCGATACTGCCATGGTAGCGGCTTGTGAACTCAAGAGTCCAATTTCTTTCATCGCCTCCAGCATGTAGGCGGCAGCGTCCTTGATATTCCCTAACTTAAGGAGTATCTCATCTTTATCAATCGTGTCAATTTCTGATGACACACTTTCTGACCATTTTTCAATAGCGCGACTCACCCACTCGCAGGCAATAGTGGGCCTGAGCAGCGTACCATTAGCAACATAAATGGATTTCAATGTAGTTTCCATCTTTCAGTCTGCCGGCTCTTTTAGTGAAGCCGTGCCAGGTGCAGGGAGAATTACCTTCTTTGTCAACCTGGACAGTGCACTGTCTAACACAGGGGGTGACTCCCATTTTTTCCTGTCCTCCACCGGGAAAGGATAAGCTATCTGAATTCTCTTGGGAATACGAAATGTATTTTCGGGATTCATCCACATCCCTTCAAAGAGAGTATTAAGCTCGTGGGAAGGAGGGAAAGTGACCTTAGATTTCTTTTCTTTATAGAAATAAGCCTTCTCCTGAGGTACAGGAGTGGCTTCCGTGACTTCCAGAACTTCCCTTATAGCCACAATCATATATTGTATATTTTTTGCCAATTTATGATCTATTTCCCTGGAGTCACTATCGTCGACACAAGAATCAGTGTCTGTGTCGGTATCAGTATTCGCAAATGGTCTCTTATGTGACCCAGACGGGTCGCCTGCAGATGGAAGAACAGAGCCCTGAAAAATCACATCTTCCACAGATTTTCTCCAGTATTCTGCATGAGATTCAGACTTATCTAACCTCCTATTGATATGATGCATACTATCACGTATTTCTTTCACCCATGCAGGCTCTTGGTGTGCCGGCAGCGCCACCACATTACACTTCTGTGTCCCTAAAATGGTTTCCTCCGGGGAGGAACTCCCTGCCTCTGACATGTCTTGCACACGTGTACAACACACACACAGATACACTGGGACTTATAGGGGACAGAATCACAGTAAAATCTGTCAGAGGGACACAGTTTAGGAGCAGCCAGTTCACAACCCCAGCGCCAGGATCTAATGCCTGTGAACACAGAATGCCCACTGACATGCAGCGCTTTTTACACAGTATAACACACTTGTAAAGCACCAAATTCGCTTGTGCCCCCCCCCCCCCCCCCACCCCGTTTTGCACCCTGAATATTTGTAGTCAGAAGTGAAGGAGGACCAGCTTTGTCTCTGCAGCATGAGGAGAGAGAAAATGGCGCTGAGCAGTGTGCTGGCTGCCTGAGGAAGAAGCTCCACCCCCGCAATGGCGCGTTTTTACCTCAGAGACTGTTTGAATATTTATACTGGCGGGGGTAGGGCTGTGCCTGGGCATCTTATGCCCCCTTTTTTCCAGTTTATAGAGGTGTTTTTGCTGCACAGGGCGCCCCCCCCCCCCCCCCCCCCGCGCCCTGCACCCTGCAGTGCCTGTGTGTGTGGGCAGCAATGGCGCGCTGCGCTCCCGCCAGCCACGCCGCACCGCACCTCAGCCGTCACTTACTTGATAGAAGATCATTCTTCTTATACTCACCTGTCTTCTGACTTCTGGCTCTGTGAGGGGGGTGACGGCGCGCTGTGGGAGTGAGCATCTAGACACGGCTAGCGTTCAGTTCCCTTCAGGAGCTAATGGTGTCCTGTCAGCCAGAAGCAGAGCCATGAAACTCTGAGGAAGTTGGTTCCTACTTCTGCCCCCTCAGTCCCACGAAGCAGGGAGTCTGATTCCAGCAGATCTCCCTGAAAATAAAAAACCTAACATAAGTCTTTCCAGAGAAACTCAGTAGAGCTCCTCTGGAGTGCATCCAGTCTGCCTGGGCACATTTCTAAAACTGAGGTCTGGAGGAGGGGCATAGAGGGAGGAGCCAGTTCACACCCATTGAAAAGTCTTAAGAGTGCCCATGGCTCCTGCAGAACTGTCTATACCCCATGGTCATGAAGTGGACCTCAGCATCCTCTAGGACGTATGAGAAAAAGGCATTTTTAGGGATATTAAATTCCTCCTGAAGTTGTTGGAATGATTTAAAGATACCCTCCCTATACAGTTGATCAAAAGAAAGCACACCCTTTAGGGCCCATATATTATCTTTTGATATTTTTACCATCTCTATAGGCAGGCATCATTATATGTCTCACTGTCTGCTTGTAGCTGTGCAGCAGGGGTACTTCTGTCCTGCTACAATGCCCTCTCCCCTGGCTGCTGCAGCACCTCTTTCTGCCCCGGCTGCTGCAGCACCTCTCCCTGCCCCGCTGTTGCAGCACCCCTCTCTGCCCCGGCTGCTGCAGCACCTTTCCTCTTCCCCGCTGTTGCAGCACCTCTCCCTGCCCCACTGTTGCAGCACCCCTCTCTGCCCCGGCTGCTGCTGCAGCACCTCTATCTGAATTAGAAACTGCAGAGTAACATGTATACACGGCTCTACTGTGGCATAATGTGTATAAATGACTATTGTGGTGTAACGTGTATAAGCGGCTCTACTGTGTTGTGTAACATGTATAAGGGTTCTACTGTGTGGCGGAAAGTGTATAAGGGTTCTACTGTGCGGCGTAAAGTGTATAAGGGTTCTACTGTGTGGGAGAAAGTGTATAAGGGTTCTACTGTGCGGCGTAAAGTGTATAAGGGTTCTACTGTGTGGGGGAAAGTGTATAAGGGTTCTACTGTGTGGCGTAAAGTGTATAAGGGTTCTACTGTGTGGGGGAAAGTGTAAAAGGGTTCTACTGTGTGGTGGAAAGTGTATAAGGGTTCTACTGTGCGGCGTAAAGTGTATAAGGGTTCTACTGTGTGGGGGAAAGTGTATAAGGGTTCTACTGTGTGGCGTAAAGTGTATAAGGGTTCTACTGTGTGGGGGAAAGTGTATAAGGGTTCTACTGTGTGGCGTAAAGTGTATAAGGGTTCTACTGTGTGGGGGAAAGTGTATAAGGGTTCTACTGTGTGGGGGAAAGTGTAAAAGGGTTCTACTGTGTGGCGGAAAGTGTATAAGGGTTCTACTGTGTGGGGGAAAGTGTAAAAGGGTTCTACTGTGCGGCGTAAAGTGTATAAGGGTTCTACTGTGTGGGGTAAAGTGTATAAGGGTTCTACTGTGTGGCGTAAAGTGTATAAGGGTTCTACTGTGTGGGGGAAAGTGTAAAAGGGTTCTACTGTGTGGTGGAAAGTGTATAAGGGTTCTACTGTGTGGGGGAAAGTGTATAAGGGTTCTACTGTGTGGCGTAAAGTGTATAAGGGTTCTACTGTGTGGGGGAAAGTGTATAAGGGTTCTACTGTGTGGGGGAAAGTGTAAAAGGGTTCTACTGTGTGGCGGAAAGTGTATAAGGGTTCTACTGTGTGGGAGAAAGTGTATAAGGGTTCTACTGTGCGGCGTAAAGTGTATAAGGGTTCTACTGTGTGGGGTAAAGTGTATAAGGGTTCTACTGTGTGGCGTAAAGTGTATAAGGGTTCTACTGTGTGGGGGAAAGTGTAAAAGGGTTCTACTGTGTGGTGGAAAGTGTATAAGGGTTCTACTGTGCGGCGTAAAGTGTATAAGGGTTCTACTGTGTGGGGGAAAGTGTATAAGGGTTCTACTGTGTGGCGTAAAGTGTATAAGGGTTCTACTGTGTGGGGGAAAGTGTATAAGGGTTCTACTGTGTGGCGTAAAGTGTATAAGGGTTCTACTGTGTGGGGGAAAGTGTATAAGGGTTCTACTGTGTGGGGGAAAGTGTAAAAGGGTTCTACTGTGTGGCGGAAAGTGTATAAGGGTTCTACTGTGTGGCGGAAAGTGTATAAGGGTTCTACTGTGTGGGGGAAAGTGTAAAAGGGTTCTACTGTGTGGCGGAAAGTGTATAAGGGTTCTACTGTGTGGCGGAAAGTGTATAAGGGTTCTACTGTGTGGGGGAAAGTGTATAAGGGTTCTACTGTGTGGGGGAAAGTGTAAAAGGGTTCTACTGTGTGGGGGAAAGTGTAAAAGGGTTCTACTGTGTGGCGGAAAGTGTATAAGGGTTCTACTGTGTGGGGGAAAGTGTATAAGGGGTACAACTGTGTGGTGTAATGTGAACAGCAGACAATACTGTGCGGTGTAATCTGAATTGGTACTATTCTGTGGCCACGCATTTCCCCTTGAAGCCACACCCCTATATCATTGTTGCGAGCCTTTGGCATGCACAGTCCCTATTTTAAACATGGGGGACACCCAAAGGAAACTTTCGCCCTGAGATCCAAAAGGTCTAGAACCGGCCTGTCACCGATTTTAGGATTTTTAAATATTTTTTTCTTTTGAAATGTAACATGCACCCAATTCAGTACAGGAGAGGTGGCGCCGAAACATACCCTTGCTCCGGGCACCATGGCACCTAGCTACACCTCTGGTGGGGTGTGTTATGCCCTGATATGAGAGTATGAGGCAGCGTCACACTGGCTGAATGCGGGAGGGAGGTGTCTGCTGCAGTGGAAATGACTCACCCTGTCCAGGAGAACATTCTGCCACATCCGAAACATATTGAGGAAACTTCGATCTCTTGCAGCGAATGATGTGAAAAAATGCTGTGAGGAAGAGGAGGTGGGTCAGTGTCTGAGCCTCACACAACATAACACCCCACATAAATGTAAATGTACTGACATATCTCGGTCATTAAATTATTGCTATATTAAATTATTGCTAAAACTTATCTAAAATGAAAATTTACCCCACATCAGAAGCCATTTCTCAAACCCATATTCATGAGAGTGCAGCCAATCCATTCACTGGGAACCATTGACATCACTGACAATGCAGCCTATCCAGTCCCTGAGAACCAGTGACATCACTGACAATGCAGCCTATCTAGTCCCTAGGAACCAGTGACATCACTGACAAAGCAGCCTATCCAGTCCCTAGGAACCATTGATATCACTGAGAATGCAGCCTATCCAGTCACTAAGATCACAGCAACATCACTGAGTATGCAGCCTACCCAGTCCCTAGGAACCAGTGACATCACTGACAAAGCAACCTATCCAGTCCCTAGGAACCATTGACATCACTGCGAATGCAGCCTATCTAGTCACTAGGATCACAGCAACATTACTGAGAGTGCAGCCTATCCAGTCCCTAGGAACCAGTGAAATCACCGAGAGTGCAGCCTATCCAGTCACTAAGAACCATTAACACAGGCATTCCCAACCTCAGTCCTCAAGGCACGCTAACAGTCCGGGTTTTAGTGATATCCAGGCTTGAACACAGGTGACTTAATTAGTACCTCAGTTATTTTGATTTAACCATCTGTGCTGAAGCCTGGATATCACTAAAACCTGCACTGTTCGTGTGTGAGGACCGCGGTTGGGACATCACTGACAATGCAGCCTCTCCAGTCCCTAGGAACCAGTGACATCACTGAGAGTGCAGCCTATCCATTCACTAGGAACCGGTGACATCACTGAAAGTGCAGCCTATCCATTCACTAGGATCCAGTGACATCACTGAGAGTGCAGCCTATCCATTCAATAGGAACCTGTGACATAACTGAGAGCGCAGCCTATACATTCACTAGGAACTGGTGACATCACTGAAAGTGCAGCCTATCCAGTCACTAGGAACCAGAGACATCACTGAGAGTACAGCCTATCCATTCACTAGGAACCGGTGACATCACTGACAGTGCAGCCTATCCAGTCACTAGGAACCAGTGACATTACCGAGATTGCAGACTATCCATTCACTAGGAACCAGTGACATCACTGAGAGTGCAGCCTATCCAGTCATAGGAACCAGAGACATCACTGAGAGTGCAGCCTATCCAGTCATAGGAACCAGTGACATTACCGAGATTGCAGACTATACATTCACTAGGAACAGGTGACATCACTGAAAGTGCAGCCTATCCATTCACTAGGAACCAGTGACATCACTGAGAATGCAGCCTATCCAGTTACTAGGAACCAGTGACATCACAGAGAGTGCAGCCTCTCCAGTCACTAGGATCCAGTGACATCACAGAGAGTACAGCCTATCCATTCACTAGGAACCGGTGACATCACTGACAGTGCAGCCTATCCAGTCACTAGGAACCAGTGACATTACCGAGATTGCAGACTATCCATTCACTAGGAACCAGTGACATCAGTGAGAGTGCAGCCTATCCAGTCATAGGAACCAGAGACATCACTGAGAGTGCAGCCTATCCAGTCATAGGAACCAGTGACATTACCGAGATTGCAGACTATACATTCACTTGGAACAGGTGACATCACTGAAAGTGCAGCCTATCCATTCACTAGGAACCAGTGACATCACTGAGAATGCAGCCTATCCAGTCACTAGGAACCAGTGACATCACAGAGAGTGCAGCCTATCCAGTCACTAGGAACCAGTGACATCACAGAGAGTGCAGCCTATCCATTCACTAGGAACCAGTGACATCACTGAGAATGCAGCCTATCCAGTCACTAGGAACCAGTGACATCACTGAGAGTGCAGCCTATCCATTCACTAGGATCCAGTGACATCACCGAGAGTGCAGCCTATTCAGTCACTAGGAACCAGTGACATTACCGAGATTGCAGACTATCCATTCACTAGGAACCAGTGACATCACTGAGAGTGCAGCCTATCCAGTCACTAGGAACCAGTGACACCACTGGTTGCTGGGCACAGAGCGGGCCTGGAAGGAAAGCTGGGTGCTGGTCGCTGGATACAAAGTGGCTCTGGAAGGATGGCTGGTTGCTGGGCACAGAGTGGTCCTGGAATGAGAGCTGGGTGCTGGCCGCTGGACACAGAGTGGCTCCGGAAGGATGGCTGGTTGCTGGGCACAGAGTGGTCCTGGAAGGAAAGCTGGGTGCTGGCCGCTGGACACAGAGTGGCTCTGGAAGGATGGCTGGTTGCTGGGCACAGAGTGGTCCTGGAAGGAGAGCTGGGTGCTGGTCGCTGGATACAAAGTGGCTCTGGAAGGATGGCTGGTTGCTGGGCACAGAGTGGTCCTGGAAGGAGAGCTGGGTGCTGGTCGCTGGACACAGAGTGGCTCTGGAAGGATGGCTGGTCGCTGGGCACAGAGTGGTCCTGGAAGGAGAGAGAGAGCTGGGTGCACACAGACTGGGCATAGAGCGGGCCTGAAAGGAGAGCTGGGCGCACACTGACTGGGCAGAGTGGTCCTGGAAGGATGGCTGGTTGCTGGGAAAAGAGTGGTCCTGGAAGCAGAGCTCGGTGCTGGTCGCTGGACACAGAGTGGCTCTGGAAGGTGGCTGATTGCTGGGCATAGAGTGGTCCTGGAAGGAGAGAGAGTGCTGGGTGCTGGTCGCTGGACACAGAGTGGTCCTGGAAGGAGAGCTGGGTGCTGGTCGCTGGACACAGAGTGGCTCTGGAAGGTGGCTGATTGCTGGGCATAGAGTGGTCCTGGAAGGAAAGCTGGGTGCTGGCCGCTGGACACAGAGTGGCTCTGGAAGGATGGCTGGTTGCTGGGCACAGAGTGGTCCTGGAAGGAGAGCTGGGTGCTGGTCACTGGATACAAAGTGGCTCTGGAAGGATGGCTGGTTGCTGGGCACAGAGTGGTCCTGGAAGGAGAGCTGGGTGCTGGTCGCTGGACACAGAGTGGCTCTGGAAGGATGGCTGGTCGCTGGGCACAGAGTGGTCCTGGAAGGAGAGAGAGAGCTGGGTGCACACAGACTGGGCATAGAGCGGGCCTGAAAGGAGAGCTGGGCGCACACTGACTGGGCAGAGTGGTCCTGGAAGGATGGCTGGTTGCTGGGCACAGAGTGGTCCTGGAAGGAGAGCTGGGTGCTGGTCGCTGGACACAGAGTGGCTCTGGAAGGTGGCTGATTGCTGGGCATAGAGTGGTCCTGGAAGGAGAGAGAGTGCTGGGTGCTGGACACAGAGTGGTCCTGGAAGGAGAGCTGGGTGCTGGTCGCTGGACACAGAGTGGCTCTGGAAGGATGGCTGGTCGCTGGACACAGAGTGGCTCTGGAAGGATGGCTGGTCGCAGGACACAGAGTGGTCCTGGAAGGAGAGCTGGGTGCTGGTCGCTGGACACAGAGTGGTCCTGGAAGGAGAGCTGGGCATTGGTCGCTGGACACAGAGTGGCTCTGGAAGGATGGCTGGTCGCTGGACACAGAGTGGCTCTGGAAGGATGGCTGGTCGCTGGACACAGAGTGGCTCTGGAAGAATGGCTGGTCGCTGGACACAGAGTGGCTCTGGAAGAATGGCTGGTCGCTGGACACAGAGTGGCTCTGGAAGGATGGCTGGTCGCTGGACACAGAGTGGTCCTGGAAGGATGGCTGGTCGCTGGACACAGAGTGGCTCTGGAAGGATGGCTGGTCGCTGGACACAGAGTGGCTCTGGAAGGATGGCTGGTCGCTGGACACAGAGTGGTCCTGGAAGGAGAGCTGGGTGCTGGTCGCTGGACACAGAGTGGTCCTGGAAGGAGAGCTGGGTGCTGGTCGCTGGACACAGAGTGGTCCTGGAAGGAGAGCTGGGTGCTGGTCGCTGGACACAGAGTGGCTCTGGAAGGATGGCTGATTGCTGGGCACAGGGGGTCATTCCGAATTGATCGCTAGCTGCCGTTGTTCGTAGCGCAGCGATCAGGCTAAAAATTGGCACTTCTGCGCATGCGTATGCGGCGCAATGCGCACGTGCGACGTACTTTCACAAAAGCCGATGTAGTTTCACACAAGGTCTGGCAACGCTTTTCAATCACACTGCTGGCTGCAGAGTGATTGACAGGAAGTGGGTGTTTCTGGGAGGTAAGTGACCGTTTTCGGGGAGTGTGTGTAAAAACGCAGGCGTGTCAGATACAAACGCGGGCGTGCCTGGAGAAACGCAGGCGTGGCTGGCCGAACGCAGGGCGTGTTCATGACGTCAAAACAGGAACTAAACAGTCTGAAGTGATCGCTAGCTAGGAGTAGGTCTGGAGCTGCTCAGAAACTGCACAATCTTTTTTTGTAGCCGATCTGCGATCTTTTCGTTCACACTTCTGCTAAGCTAAGATACACTCCCGGAGGGAGGCGGCCTAGCATTTGCACTGCTGCTAAAAGCAGCTAGCGAGTGAACAACTCAGAATGAGGGCCACAGAGTGGTCCTGGAAGGAGAGAGAGAGCTGGATGCTGGTTGCTGGGCACAGAGTGGTCCTGGAAGGAGAGAGAGAGCTGGGTGCTGGTTGCTGGGCAGAGAGTGGTC
Organism: Pseudophryne corroboree; assembly: GCF_028390025.1. Taxonomy (NCBI): domain Eukaryota; kingdom Metazoa; phylum Chordata; class Amphibia; order Anura; family Myobatrachidae; genus Pseudophryne; species Pseudophryne corroboree. Next base: position 1,038,387,027 of record NC_086445.1, read on the forward strand.
CTGGAAGGAGAGAGAGAGCTGGGTGCTGGTTGCTGGGCATAGAGTGGTCCTGGAAGGAGAGAGAGAGCTGGGTGCTGGTTGCTGGGCACAGAGTGGTTCTGGAAGGAGAGAGAGAGCTGGGTGCTGGTTGCTGGGCACAGAGTGGTCCTGGAAGGAGAGCTGAGTGCTGGTTGCTGGGCACAGAGTGGTCCTGGAAGGAGAGAGAGAGCTGGGTGCTGCTTGCTGGGCACAGAGTGGTCCTGGAAGGAGAGAGAGAGCTAGGTGCTGCTTGCTGGGCACAGAGTGGTCCTGGAAGGAGAGAGAGAGCTGGGTGCTGCTTGCTGGGCACAGAGTGGTCCTGGAAGGAGAGAGAGAGCTGGGTGCTGGTTGCTGGGCACAGAGTGGTCCTGGAAGGAGAGAGAGAGCTGGGTGCTGCTTGCTGGGCACAGAGTGGTCCTGGAAGGAGAGAGAGAGCTGGGTGCTGGTTGCTGGGCACAGAGTGGTCCTGGAAGGAGAGAGAGAGCTGGGTGCTGCTTGCTGGGCACAGAGTGGTCCTGGAAGGAGAGAGAGAGCTGGGTGCTGGTTGCTGGGCACAGAGTGGTCCTGGAAGGAGAGAGAGAGCTGGGTGCTGCTTGCTGGGCACAGAGTGGTCCTGGAAGGAGAGAGAGAGCTGGGTGCTGGTTGCTGGGCACAGAGTGGTCCTGGAAGGAGAGAGAGAGAGAGCTGGGTGCTGGTTGCTGGGCACAGAGTGGTCCTGGAAGGCGAGAGAGAGCTGGGTGCTGGTTGCTGGGCACACAGTGGTCCTGGAAGGAGAGAGAGAGCTGGGTGCTGGTTGCTGGGCACAGAGTGGTCCTGTAAGGAGAGAGAGAGCTGGGTGCTGGTTGCTGGGCCCAGAGTGGTCCTGGAAGGAGAGAGAGAGCTGGGTGCTGCTTGCTGGGCACAGAGTGGTCCTGGAAGGAGAGAGAGAGCTGGGTGCTGCTTGCTGGGCACAGAGTGGTCCTGGAAGGAGAGAGAGAGCTGGGTGCTGGTTGCTGGGCACAGAGTGGTCCTGGAAGGAGAGAGAGAGCTGGGTGCTGGGCACAGAGTGGTCCTGGAAGGAGAGAGAGAGCTGGGTGCTGGTTGCTGGGCACAGAGTGGTCCTGGAAGGAGAGAGAGAGCTGGGTGCTGCTTGCTGGGCACAGAGTGGTCCTGGAAGGAGAGAGAGAGCTGGGTGCTGGTTGCTGGGCACAGAGTAGTCCTGGAAGGAGAGAGAGAGCTGGGTGCTGGTTGCTGGGCACAGAGTGGTCCTGGAAGGAGAGAGAGAGCTGGGTGCTGGTTGCTGGGCACAGAGTGGTCCTGGAAGGAGAGAGAGAGCTGGGTGCTGCTTGCTGGGCACAGAGTGGTCCTGGAAGGAGAGAGAGAGCTGGGTGCTGGTTGCTGGGCACAGAGTGGTCCTGGAAGGAGAGAGAGAGCTGGGTGCTGGGCACAGAGTGGTCCTGGAAGGAGAGAGAGAGCTGGGTGCTGGTTGCTGGGCACAGAGTGGTCCTGGAAGGAGAGAGAGAGCTGGGTGCTGCTTGCTGGGCACAGAGTGGTCCTGGAAGGAGAGAGAGAGCTGGGTGCTGGTTACTGGGCACAGAGTGGTCCTGGAAGGAGAGATGGGCGCACACAGCCATATTTAATGACATCCACAGGTTTTGTTGTGCTTACCCGGGTTCAACGAAAATGGAGACGAGCGGGGAAAAACCCGAGAAGATGGTGCAATGGAAACGGGGTATAAGCCGGGTACGACCAGCAAAATGCAGGGTAAAAAATCCAGGACAGACCCAGGATTTGGATGGAAAAGTGGTATAAGAGAGCCAGAGGGAGCACAGGGGTCTTCCCATAGCAAAGAGTGTAATGACACCGCCTGAAGCTGGTGCACGCTAGAGACGAGCTCTGAACACTTTCTGTTTGCTGCAAAGAGACACTTGACAAATAAGAACGTTACATCATTTAGTGTAAATGATGTATGGGGCTCAAAGCCTGAATAATACGCCCTTTATCTCTACAGGGCAGCTGTCTATAATAAATCACTGAGGTTTCACTTCCACCATTCCAGGGTTCATATTTATCACAACTCGCATTTTAAATGTGATACAATTATACTGATTAATATCACACTGCGATGTTCGATATAATCACAGGGATGTATCAATGTGGTGCTTGAGATATTACCTTCTCGCTCTCTGTGCTGATCTGGATGGCATTGGGTATAAGGCGGGCAGTCTTCTCTTTGGTCATAGAGGTGACATCTCGGAGAGGAAGACATATCTACAAACATACGACACATAACGGATTTGTGAATTAATTGTGTATTTAATTAGCATTACTGTAAATGTTATAGAATACAGAATTAACGAGAGGGAAATATAGGTCCACACACAAAGAAACCAGCTTGTTATAGTCTAGGGCACAGGTTCTCAAACTCGGTCCTCAGGACCCCACACAGTGCATGTTTTGCAGGACTCCTCATAGAATCACAAGTGAAATAATTAGCACCACCTGTGGACCTTTTAAAATGTGTCAGTGAGTAATTAATACACCTGTGCACTTGCTGGGTTACCTGCAAAACATGCACTGTGTGGGGTCCTGAGGACCGAGTTTGAGAACCACTGGTCTAGGGCACAGGTTCTCAAACTCGGTCCTCAGGACCCCACACAGTGCATGTTTTGCAGGGCTCCTCATAGAATCACAAGTGAAATACTTAGCTCCACCTGTGGACCTTTTAAAATGTGTCAGTGAATAATGAATACACCTGTGCACTTGCTGGGTTACCTGCAAAACATGAACTGTGTGGGGTCCTGAGGACCGAGTTTGAGAACCCCTGGTCTAGGGCACAGGTTCTCAAACTCGGTCCTCAGGACCCCACACAGTGCATGTTTTCCAGATCTCCTCACGGAATCACAAGTGAAATAGTTAGCTCCACCTGTGGATCTTTTAAACTGTGTCAGTTAGCAATTAATACACCTGTGCACCTGCTGGGTTACCTGCAAAGCATGCACTGTGTGGGGTCCTGAGGACCGAGTTTGAGAACCTATGGTCTAGGCCTAGGGCATAGGTCTGCAAACTCGGTCCTCATTACCTCACACAGTGCATGTTTTGCAGGTAACACAGAAAAGTAAGAATTTCAGACCCTATGGTAAATCCAAGCAGAAGCCGGATTACAGGCCTTTAACATAGTTTGAATGACCGCCTCAAAAAATCCTTTGGCCCTCAGTACGGAAGCTTCAAGAGCCACGCCGTCAAAGCCAGTCGGGCCAAATCCTGGTAAACACAAGGGCCCTGAACGAGGAGGTCTGGTCGTTGCGGAAGCAGAAGAGGACGCTCTAGCGAGAGACCCTGTAGATCTGAGAACCAATGCCGTCTGGGCCACGCTGGAGCTATTAGAAGAAGGATTCCTCCTTCTTGCTTGAACTTCCTCACTACTCTGGGCAGGAGTGACACCGGAGTGCACGAACGCCGCTTGAGGATCCCTTGTTCTTGATCAGAAGACTGGAACCTTGTGATTGTGTTGAGACGCCATCAGGTCTACATCTGGTAGGCCCCACTTGTCCACTAGGAGTTGAAATACTCCACTCTCCGGCGTGTACGTCCTGGCGACTGAGGAAGTCCGCTTCCCAATTGAGGACACCCGGAATGAACACTGCCGATAGGGCTGGCAGATTGCGCTCCGACCATTGAAGAATCTTTGACACTTCCATCATTGCCATGCGGCTTCGAGTGCCGCCTTGATGATTGATGTACGCCACCGAGGTGGCATTTGTTAAGATACGAATTCTATGATCACTCAGGTAAACAGTTTAGTAAAGTGGAAAATGCCCTTTATTGTAAATATACACACACAGTACACAATAACATTAACAATTGCAAGCCAGGATGGTATCTTACTAAGTCCCCACAGTAGTTTAGGATTACAGATGCCTGCGATCTCCTGCTGTTACACACTGGCCATGGTTCTGTGTCCCCTGGTCTAGGATACCAGCTAACACAGCGTCCTGCGCCACGGATTCTCGCCACTGACGGCACCACAATGCCTAGTCAGTGTCTGCACTTCAGAGGTACATCCATTCTCTGACCTTCTGTGCAGATCTCTCCCTCAGTGCACGTCCAGTAGCCTTTTGAAACCAGCGGATTACAACAATGCTTCTAGGCCTCAGCACACTGGAAGCACTATCTTACCAGTAGCTTTTAGAAGCCAAACACATCATTCCTCTCAGGCCAGGAACTCCCGTGCACCTTCTCAATAGCCCCTGTTTTCTATTATCAAACCTCTGTCTTTCCTAACATGAGGCGACACCCCCTCGTCTGTATTGGGTAAGTTACATTAAGGGGCTGACTACAGAACAGTTTCAGATAAGACCTACTTCCACATGTCCAGGCATGTCCCCTGGGCCACACTAGATGTTAACTAAATTAACCTTACTTAATTAATCTGATTATGTGTCCTGGAATCCATTGTGTGGGGAAGAATGAGGGGGGGAGGGGGTGTATGGACTGACATCTGAGACTGGCTGTATCTCCAACAGCAAACAAACAGGTTATCTGAGCAGTCACATGGGGGGAACATTATTTTACAAACTATAACACAATAACCAATACATTCATTTATATACATCATCATATGCATTCTGTACAAAACATCAGGCTAGAGATATTATTCCCTGATAAGCACAAACACATATAACAGAGGGTTTATGTTTCACAATAATATGTGATGTTCAGTTCTACAGTTCTATTGGGAATCCAGGCAGCATGCTGTATACGTGATAACACAGTTCTGTCCTGCCTCTTTACAATTACGCACTGAATCCAGAAACAGGCTGGCAAAAAGTACTCCTCATGAGCCAGCGGGGACTGAGTCCGTTACAGCGTTGTCTGACTGTACTTGAACAGGCCTGTTCAGTACCAGATGCTGGGCCAGTTTCAGAGCATTGTACACTGCCCGCAATTCCAGAATGTTTATCATGAGGAGAGACTCCTCCCTGGTCCACCGACACCCTGAAGAGTGTGTTGCTCCAACACCGCGCCCCAACCCCTCAGACTGGCATCCGTCGTCAGAAGAACCCAGTTGGAGATCCAGAAGGGACGACCCCTGCTCAATCGCTGGTCCTGCAGCCACCAGGTCAGTGATAGACGGACCTCCGGAGACAAGGAAATCATTTGAGATCTGATCCGATGAGGCAGGCCGTCCCACTTGGCAAGAATCAGTTTCTGCAGAGGGCGGGAATGAAATTGAGCGTACTCCACCATGTCGAAAGCCGACACCATGAGGCCTAGTACTTGCATCGCCGAGTGCATCGACACACGCGGACGAGCGAGGAAGCAACACATTTTGTCCTGAAGCTTCAGGACTTTCTCCTGTGACAAAAACAACCTCTGGTTGTGTGTGTCCAACAACGCTCCCAGATGCACCATGCTCTGGGCACGGACCAGGGATGATTTCTTCCAGTTGATGAGCCACCTGTGGGCTTGCAGAAACTGGACCGTCAGAGCCAAATGACGGAGAACTTCTGAGGAATTGGCCAGGATCAGCAGGTCGTCCAGATACGGCAGGATCCTGATTCCCCGACGGCGGAGTGAAGCCGTCATAACTGCCATGACCTTGGTGAAAGTTGAATATCACAGGGTACTTGTACTAAATAACCCTGAAGTCAGGGGTAAACGCAGGATTTACCGAGGGGATTTCCGCATAAATGTATATAAAAAAAGAATCACACACACACACACACACACACACACACACACACACACACACACACACACACAGTATATGGGCACACTGACACACACATTGTACAGAGGCATACCGACAAATGCACACACAGTGTAAAGGGGGAGCTGCCAGCCATGCAGAAGCACATAATTTCTCTGTTATAGTGCAGCTCCAGCTCCCCCTTCCTCACCAAACGCTGCACTGTCAGTCTCCGGCTTCTCTGTTATAGTGCAGCTCCAGCTCCCCCTTCCTCACCAAACGCTGCACTGTCAGTTTCCGGCTTCTCTGTTTCCCTGCATCGCGGGAGGGCTGAGAGCCGGGAGGACACACAGCTGTGCTGTGTTCAGTCTGTGCTCCCTGTGTCCTGGGCTAGCGGGCAGGAGAGCGGGTAGGTGCTGGTGAGTGGGTGGCCGCGGCGGTGTAGAGCGTGAGTGACGGACGGTCACTCACACTCTGCAGTAGAGCAGCTCCCTCCTGAGTCGGGCGCTGTACGCGTACGCGTCGGGCCGGCACTGGCTGCTGTGAAGCCTGAGCTCTGCCCCGACGAGATCTCCGTGCAGCAGCAGCTTCAGTGATCGCGTTAGCGGTCACGATCGCGGTTTGTACTGAGACGGAGACACAGCTGACTTCGTCTCAGATAAAAAGAATTTGGCTGGTCAGGAGGGGTTTCTGGGTACTCAGAAACCCCCCCTGCGTGCGCCACTGGAAGTATGCACTTGTTCTTAACTAACACTGTCTAAACGACATGTAGAATACTTAAGTGTCCTGTAAATGCACAGCACTGATGATGCAGGCGGCTTTACAGAGGAGGCATCACCCAGCAGTCCCAGAATCAGCGCAGCTGTGTGTAATGGCGCCCAAATGCTGACAGGGAGTGAGGGAGACAGAGAGATGCAGCTCCAGGGCGGGAACACTTACTCTAAATGGCGCCCAGGGGCTGGGGGAGGGGCTATAGGCCAGAGCCTTATCCCCTTGCTGGACTTCACCACCGGGTGCTGCGGGCCTTAATAAAATGGATTGTAGCCTAATCCGACCTGTGCCCTTTCCCTGGTGGTCTAGTGGGGTCCCTGTATGGCCACAGTGTCCACGCCAGTGTGCGCTGGCCGCCTCCTACTGGCAACGCCGGATCGCGATTTCCAGCGGGTCCCGCCTGGGGGACCTTCTTACATCCTCCCTGAGTGCGGCCACGTGATCCCGGAGAACTTCGGTCAGTGTGTGTGCCCTCGGTGAAGAACCGGAGCCTCCGCTGTAAGTACCCGGCAACCAGGGATGCGGGAGTATACAGTGTCGCTGGGGGAGGTGATGGAGCTGCAGCAGGAGATGTCAGAATGATATCTAGCACTAGAGTGCCTCTGCTGCAGCCCTTGAAGTCTTCTATCTTCTTTAAAATAGCTCTTCTCAGGGGTGCTGGAGCAGCCCTGCCTGTTAGCTGCCTGCACTGCAGGCACCAACTTATAAACTGAGCTCCTGTGCGTGGAGGCGGGGTTATAGAGGAGGCGGCGCTGAGCATCTTGGGAACAGTCAAAGGTTTTAGTCTGTTGGTGCCTCGGATCAAGATCCTACTCTACACCCCAATGTTATTCCCTGTGGAATACCAGTGTACCCCGCTGCAGAAATAAATGTCCTAATTAAATCCTGATTCTTAAATTACCACTTTCACCTGAAATGTCCTGTGGGTAACTCAGAAAAAGACAGCTGTTATTGTTTGATAGAGACTTTGCGAAAACTAGCACGCCTTATCAACATCTGCTATAATCATGGGAATAACGTGTGGACGCAACAATTGCTTTCATGGTTACGGATTTCGCTTAGAATAGTTTTCTACCAACAATCTGTCAAATGACAGCAGTGTGTTTCTGAATTTCCAACAGGCAATTTCAAACAGAAAAGCTCATTTGGTTACAGATACATTCACAAAACAGTGGGATTTCAGCATTAATATTATGCAGAAGGATTTGATTTTCATTTGCAAATGCTGAAATAGTCAACTAGATGTATAAATCCTTCAATAAATCACCACTCTGACGTGTTTCACGGGCACCCTGATCACTTTATCAGAATAGTGTTAAATGTGACCCTATAATGTAGCATGAATGGTGAAATCTGGCGGTATTGGGGTGGTATGAACTTGTTACATTCTTGAAATCTTTGGTATCAAATAATTTTTGTGTTTTCTTATTATATAATAAAATCTATAACTGTACTGTAGATTGTGAGAGATTAATTTCTTGCTTTTTAATAAATTAAGTTACAAGCAATAAATAGGTGCATTATTTGTCATCAGTTTTGGTCCACACGAGAGACGCACGAGAATTTCCAAGAAGAGAATACGGATTTACTTACACATTATTTTTACCATCACGCAAAGACGAGCGCATTCACTAGTGTCCGCACATCACTTCTTATAACCTTATATACATGAAATATTTTATACTATTTTTTATGAGTATTTGTTGGGAGTCTACACAGAAACTGACCATGTTCCGCTCCATCCACTGGCTTTACAATGAATTAGGTGAACGTTCAACTATTCACTATTCACTTTTTAATTTACACTTTGCCCATAGAGGCAATAGACATTATGGGGCTGATGGTGAATTTGAACGCATTGGTGTCCAACTTTCCCGGTTTATAAAGCGTTCAGTAAAAGATACACTGAATGATTGCTGTAAGAATGAGGTCGTTTAAACCTCTAGAATGGGGGCTGGCATAAAGGAAGATCACATGACTTAGCCTGCCTATGGTGGGCCGAGGGAGGGGGGGGGGGGGGGTCTTTGTTGGACTTTATGTAAAGGCTTGGGCTGTGGGCCTAAGCATCTTTGTTGCAGTCTACCCACCCTCCCTCCCTTATAGTTTTCTTGGTTGGTGACTGATCATTGGTTATTCTGCGGCGGGAAAGAACGGCAGCTCACCAGTCCGGGTGCAATTATTTATTTTGGGTGTGGTCACTTCGTTGACTGGTAGTTGGCTGCACCACACTAATGGGAGCATCACCCAAACGGGTGGGTAGTCAAGTTAGAGGGTCCAGTGGAAACCCTTGGTGGTTTTATAGTTGAGTTGTGGCACCTTGGGCGGAACCCGCCTGTAATGCCATCCTTTCTATGCCTGCATGTGGTTTATCAGACAGACTTACATCCATGTTTTAAAGCTTTTGTTTTCATAGTGAAATAATCTCTGTAATAATCTTCTTTGGTCTGTTATGTCCCCAATATGCATGCACAGTGGAAGACGGGGTGCGCGCCCCAACATCTCTAGCTGCTAGGGAGATGGGACAGAATCCAGTCTAGCAGGAAAGGAGTAGGAGGAGCAACGCAGGGAATGCGCTAAGTATGAGGGCGGGACAGAGCAGGAAGCGGAAGGGCGGGGCAAAGCAGCAAATATAAAGGGGGTGGGGCTTGACAGAGCAGAGGGAGGAGCAGCAGATAGAGAGGGGGCGGGGTGGAGCAGCAGGAAGACATTGAGGTAACCCCAGCATATTGGAGTTGGAGTATAGTGTGTATACTAATTACTGGCCACACTCATACCGGGATGTTTATTGCATTGTGTATGTACATCGGAGACTGTATGTGCAGGTGGTAATTACTTTCTTCATATATACATCATATATACATCTCAGCAGAGTCTCCGCAGGACCTGCGTACAGTGCAATATCCAGGTCTTACCAAGGTCTCCCATCGGAAGATGTTGCTGTGGAAGCAGATCCAGTTCTCGGAGAGGTACAGCCGCCCCTGAAGTAGGATGTCCTTCTGTAAGGCGCAGGCGTAGTCTGTGAGTACAAAGAGACAAGTTATCGCCATCTCAGCATGGCTGTGATACATTACAATCGTTTGATCTTTGAATAAAGCATTTTTTTATTCATTTTTAAACTTTTTTTTTTTTTTTTTTAAATAATTTTAATAGCCATTTTGGCTGAGAGAAGCCCTATCAGACTGAGCCAGGGATGAACACTGGCTTGTAGGCTGGAATATAACTCCTGCTGATGACACTGCTGTCACTATTGCGGAGGGCCAGTCAGCTAGGCGGAGATGGGGCTAGGCCTATGGACGCTGCAAGGACTATTCTGTAACCCACTACATGATGCTGACATATGATGAGCCTCCAGCAAAGCCCCAGCAGAGCAGCGAGATGTCTAATTATGACCTCTCACAGCTTGGTATGGACCGGACAGCTGAGGAATGCTACATAGAGAATGTCACTGCAGACTGTGGGTGGCCTCTGACCTGACACCTCAGGCCCCTTCTGCTGCCCCCCCCCCCCCCCCTCCACATGTATTATGAATATAAGAGAATCCTGTCTATTTCTGATCCTCACTGCTCGTCATACAGGCCAGGACATCTATGTATGTCCTACAGGCAAGGTCAACTATGTACGTCCTACAGGCCAGGTCAACTATGTACGTCCTACAGGCCAGGTCATCTATGTATGTCCTACAGGCCAGGTCATCTATGTACGTCCTACAGGCCAGGTCATCTATGTACGTCCTACAGGCCAGGTCATCTATGTACATCCTACAGGCCAGGTCATCTATGTATGTCCTACAGGCAAGGTCAACTATGTACGTCCTACAGGCCAGGTCATCTATGTACGTCCTACAGGCCAGGTCATCTATGTACGTCCTACAGTCCAGGTCATTTATGTACGTCCTACAGGCCAGGTCATCTATGTACGTCCTACAGGCCAGGTCATCTATGTACATCCTACAGGCCAGGTCATCTATGTACATCCTACAGGCCAGGACATCTATGTATGTCCTACAGTCCAGGTCATCTATGTATGTCCTACAGGCCAGGTCATCTATGTACGTCCTACAGACCAGGTCATCTATGTACATCCTACAGGCCAGGTCATCTATGTATGTCCTACAGGCCAGGACATCTATGTACATCCTACAGGCCAGGTCATCTATGTACGTCCTACAGGCCAGGTCATCTATGTACGTCCTACAGGCCAGGTCGTCTATGTATGTCCTACAGGCCAGGTCATCTATGTATGTCCTACAGGCCAGGTCACAATTTCTACATCCCCATGCTTTAGTATGGGGAGTATGGGGAGTGTAGTATGGGGAGTGTAGAAATTGTGACAAATAAAGGAAATGAATATGCCCCTATGTGTTTTCTCATTTCTTTGGCGTTGCTTCCAAAACTACTAATAAAAGTTAACAAGTTACATAAATAAATAATTCCTGTGCGGTTAAAGTTGCAGCACAGCGTCTGTAACACTGGGAGCGGCGTTTCACTGCGTCTGTGATGTGAATGAGACGCACAACTGAAAGAAAAAGACGGTGTGATCCTCCTCTGAGCGGCTCAGTCTCACCGGGTGTATCTCGCTGTATGGCTTATTGAGGCTAGGTGTATGAGGGTGCTGTCAGTAACACACATACGATACTGCTATCATACTATCACTGCATTGTCCGGTGAGTTAGGGGGAGATGTACTAAAAAGTGATAAGTGTGGAGAAGTGAGCCAGTGGAGAAATTACCTATGGCAACCAATCAGCATTGAAGTAACATTTATAATTTGCATACTACACAACTGTACGGAGCAGCTGATTGGTTGCCATGGGCAACTTCTCCGCAGGCTCACTTCTCCACTCTTTTCACTGCTTAGTACATCTTCCCCTTAATATTTTGAAACCTTTTTTTATATCATATGTTGGACAATGGGCGCGATTCTTGTTTGTATGGAATTGCAAGAAAGCGGCTGTGCAATTCCGTCTAAATTGTAATGCAGCGGGAGGCGAATGTAGGAGATTGACGCGGCTGACGCCTCCTGTTAGCATTAGCGAGGTCCGAGTCTGAGGATACCGCCATAGTGACGGTTACAGGCACCGGCCACAGGATCCAGCACTGGAGTCCAGAAAGTCTGCGTCCAACGGTGCAGGCCCTGGACCCGTCACGCCTTCAAAATGGTGGCAAAATGCCCCCGTTTTGAAGAACGATGCCAGATGCCACCCTTGCTCCGTCCACCAAACGCTGCAGCATGTCAAACACGCATCAGCTGACGGGGCTGCGAGTGATATCGAGGACCCATTCTGCACATGTGCAGACCCCCAGACACTGGGCCTAATTCAGACCTAATCGCAACAGCAAAAATTTTCTCTAATGGGTAAAACCATGCTGCAGTGCAGGTGGGGCAGATGTAACATGTGCAGAGAGAGTTAGATTTGGGTGCGTTATATTGTTTCTGTGCAGGGTAAATACTGGCTGCTTTATTTTTACACTCCAATTTACATTTCAGTTTGAACACACCCCACCCAAATCTAACACTCTCTGCACATGTTACATCTGCCCCACCTGCAGTCCACATGGTTTTACCCATTAGAGAAAGATTTTGCTTTTGTGATCAGGTCTGAATTAGGCCCTTTGTCTACAAATATGAATCAGGCTCAATACTGTATCTCATGATTTGCAGGATTGTCCTTACACAAGAGCACGCCAGTATTATAAATGAGAATTTCATCACCGGTAATTCTATTTCTCGTAGTCCGTAGTGGATGCTGGGAACTCCGTAAGGACCATGGGGAATAGCGGGCTCCGAAGGAGGCTGGGCACTCTAGAAAGATCTTAGACTACCTGGTGTGCACTGGCTCCTCCCACTATGACCCTCCTCCAAGCCTCAGTTAGGTACTGTGCCCGGACGAGCGTACACAATAAGGAAGGATTTTGAATCCCGGGTAAGACTCATACCAGCCACACCAATCACACCGTACAACTCGTGATATGAAACACAGTTAACAGTATGAAACAATAGAGCCTCTCAACAGATGGCTCAACAATAACCCGATTTAGTTAACAATAACTATGTACAAGTATTGCAGATAAACCGCACTTGGGATGGGCGCCCAGCATCCACTACGGACTACGAGAAATAGAATTACCGGTGAGTAAATTCTTATTTTCTCTAACGTCCTAGTGGATGCTGGGAACTCCGTAAGGACCATGGGGATTATACCAAAGCTCCCAAACGGGCGGGAGAGTGCGGATGACTCTGCAGCACTGAATGAGAGAACTCCAGGTCCTCCTCAGCCAGGGTATCAAATTTGTAGAATTTTGCAAACGTGTTTGCCCCTGACCAAGTAGCTGCTCGGCAAAGTTGTAAAGCCGAGACCCCTCGGGCAGCCGCCCAAGATGAGCCCACCTTCCTTGTGGAATGGGCATTGACAGATTTTGGCTGTGGCAGGCCTGCCACAGTATGTGCAAGCTGAATTGTACTACAAATCCAACGAGCAATAGTCTGCTTAGAAGCAGGAGCACCCAGCTTGTTAGGTGCATATAGGATAAACAGCAAGTCAGATTTTCTCCAAGTCCCTAGTAGCCTAGGCACCACAATAGGCTGGTTCAGGTGAAACGCTGACACCACCTTTGGGAGAAACTGGGGACGAGTCCTCAATTCTGCCCTATCCATATGGAAAATCAAATAAGGGCTTTTACAAGACAAAGCCGCCAACTTTGATACTCGCCTGGCAGAAGCCAAGGCCAATAACATAACCACCTTCCACGTGAGATATTTCAGATCCACGGTTTTTAGTGGTTCAAACCAATGTGATTTTAAGAAACTCAACACCACGTTGAGATCCCAAGGTGCCACAGGAGGCACAAACGGGGGCTGACTCTGCAGCACTCCTTTTATAAATGTCTGAACTTCAGGTACTGAAGCTAGTTCTTTTTGAAAGAAAATCGACAGAGCCGAGATCTGTACCTTAATGGAACCCAATTTAAGGCCCATAGTCACTCCTGCTTGCAGGAAATGCAGAAATCGACCTAGTTGAAATTCCTCTGTTGGGGCCCTTTCGGCCTCACACCATGCAACATATTTTCGCCATATGCGGTGATAATGAGTTGCTGTAACCTCTTTCCTGGCTTTAGTAAGCGTAGGAATGACTTCCTCCGGAATGCCCTTTTCCTTCAGGATCCGGCGTTCAACCGCCATGCCGACAAACGCAGCCGCGGTAAGTCTTGGAACAGACAGGGCCCCTGCTGCCGCAGGTCCTGTCTGAGTGGCAGAGGCCATGGGTCCTCTGATATAAATTCTTGAAGTTCTGGGTACCAAGCTCTTCTTGGCCATCCACGAGTATCGTTCTTACTCCTCGCCTTCTTATTATTCTCAGTACCTTTGGTATGAGAGGCAGAGGGGAGAACACATAAACCGACTGGTACACCCACGGTGTTACCAGAGCGTCCATAGCTATCGCCTGAGGGTCCCTTGACCCGGTGCAATATATTTTATAGCTTTTTGTTGAGGCGGGACGCCATCATGTCCACCTGTGGCCTTTCCCAATGGTGTACAATCCTATTGGAAGACTTCTGGAGGAAGTCCCCATTCTCCCGGGTGGAGGTCGTGTCTGTTGAGAAGATCTGCTTCCCAGTTGTCCACTCCGGGAATGAACACTGCTGACAGTGCTAACACAAGATTTTCCGCCTATCGGAGAATCCTTGTGGCTTCTGCCATCGCCATCCTGCTTCTTGTGCCGCCCTGTTGGTTTACATGGGCGACTGCCGTGATGTTGTCTGATTGGATCAGTACCGGCTGGTTTTGAAGCAGAGGCCTTGCCGGCCTCAGGGCATTGTAAATGGCCCTCAGGTCCAGAATATTTATGTGTAGGGAAATAACCTGACTTGACCAAAGTCCCTGGAAATTTCTTCCCTGTGTGACTGCCTCCTAGCCTCAAAGGCTGGAATCCATGGTCACTAGGACCTAGTCCTGTATGCCGAACCTGCGGCCCTCTTGAAGATGGGCACTCTGCAGCCACCACAGTAGAGATACCCTGGTCCTTGGAGACAGGGTTATCAGCCTATGCATCGGAAGATGCGATCCGGACCACTTGTCCAACAGATCCCTCTGAAAAGTTCTTGTATGGAACCTGCCTAATGGGATTGCTTCGTAGGAAGCTACCATTTTTCCCAGGACTCGCGTGCAATGATGCACCGCTACCTATTTTGGCTTCAGGAGGTCTCTGACTAGAGATGACAACTCCTTGGCTTTCTCCTCCGGGAGAAACACTATTTCTGGTTTATGTCCAGAACCATCCCCAGGAACAGTAGACGTGTCATAGGAACCAGCTGTGACTTTGGACTGTTTAGAATCCAACCATGCTGTTGTAGCACTTTCCAAAATAGTGCTACCCCGACTACCAACTGCTCCTTGGACCTCGCCCTTATAACGAGATTGTCCAAGTACGGGATAATTACAACTCCCTTTTTTTGAAGGAGTATCAACATTTCGGCCATTACCTTGATAAAACACCCTCGGTGCCATGTACAGTCCAAACGGCAGTGTCTGGACTTGGTAATGGTAATCCTGTACCACAAATCTGAGGTACTCCTGGCGAGGATGGTAAATGGGGACATGCAGGTAAGCATCCTTGATGTCCCAGGATACCATGTAATCCCCCTCGTCCAGGCTTGGAATAACCGCCCTGAGCGATTCCATCTTGAACTTGAATTTTTGTGTTCAAGGATTTTAAATATAAAATGGGTCACACCGAACCATGCGGTTTCGGTACCCCAACCCGTGTGGAATAGTAACCCCGTCCTTGTTGAAGTAGGGGCACCTTGAGTATTACCTGCTGGGAATACCGCTTATTAATTGCCTCTAGCAAAGCCTCCCTGCCTGAGGGAGTTGTCAGCAAGGCATATTTTAGGAAACGGCTGGGGGGAGACATCTCGAATTCCAGCTTGTACCCCTGAAATACTACTTGAAAGAAACAGGGATCCACCTGTGAGCGAGCCCACTAATTGCTGAAATTTTTGAGACGGCCCCCCACCGTACCTGGCTACACCTGTGGAGCACCCGCGTCATGGTGTGGCCTCACAGGAGGCGGGGGAAGAATCTTGATTCTGGGAACAGGCTGACTGGTGCAGCTTTTTTCCCTCTACCCTTGTCTCTGTACAGAAAGGAAGCGCCATTTGACCCGCTTGCTTTTCTGAAGCCGAAAGGACTGTACCTTTGTCTGTGAGGAAACCTGAGGTAAAATTATTTCTTCCCAGCAGTTGCTGCGGATACGAGGTCCCAGAGACCATCCCCAAATAATTACTCACCCTTATAAGGCTCTCTATGCGCTTTTTAAGTCAGCATCACCTGTCCAGTGACAGGTCTCTAATACCCTCCTGACAGAATGGACATTACATTTATTTTGGATGCCAGCCGGCAAAATATCCCTCTGTGCATCCCCCATATATAAGACGACGTCTTTAATATGTTTTTATGTTTGCCAACTAGTATCCCTGTTTGACAGGGTCACCGACCACGCTGCAGCAGCACTATCTGCAGGTCTCAGTCTAGTACCTGAGTGTGTAAATACAGACTTCAGGATAGCCTCCTGTTTTTTATCAACAGGTACCTATTAAAGTGGCCGTATCCTAAGACGGCAGTGCCACCTTTTTTTTTTGACAAACGTGTGAGCGCCTTATCCACCCTAGGGGATATCTCCCAGCGTAACTTATCCACCTGGCGGGAAAGGGTACGCCATCAGTAACTTTTTATAAATTACCAGTTTCTTAACGGGGGAACCCACGCTTTCACACACTTCATTTATTCATCTGATGGGGGAACAAAACACTGCCTGTTTTTTCTCCCCAAACCTAAAACCCATTTTTAGAGGTGCTTGGGTTAAAGTCAGAAATGTATAACACATTTTTATTGCCGGGATCACGTCACGGATGTTCCTAGTGGATTGTGTATATGTCTCCACCTTGTCGACACTGGAGTCAGACTCCGTGTCGACATCTGTGTCTGCTATCTGAGAGAGCGGGCGTTTTTGAGCCCCTGATGGCCTTTGAGACGCCTGGGCAGGCGCGGGCTGCGAAGCCGGCTGTCCCACAGCTGTTACGTCATCCACCCTTTTATGTAAGGAGTTGACACTGTCGGTTAATACCTTTCACCTATCCATCCACTCTGGTGTCGGCCCCACAGGGGGCGACATCACATATATCGGCCTCTGTTCTGTCACCATATAAGCCTCCTCATTCAACATGTCGACACAGCCGTACCGACACACCGCAGACACACAGGGAACGCTCTAAACGAGGACAGGACCCACAAAAGCCCTTTGGGGGGACAGAGTAAGAGTATGCCAGCACACACCAGAGCGCTATATATATACACAGGGACTAACTGAGTTATGTCCCTAATAGCTGCTTTTTATATAATATACTGTATACAGTGCCAATTTTAATGCCCCCCCTCTCTTTTCCCTCTTACTGTACTGTAGAATTGCAGGGAAGAGCCAGGGAGCTTCCTTCCAGCCGAGCTGTGAGGGAAAAATGGCGCCAGTGTGCTGAGGAGATAGGCTCCGCCCCTTTTTCGCGGCCTATTCTCCCGTTTTTTATGGAATTCTGGCAGGGGTATTTACCTCATATATAGCCCCTGGGGCCATATATTGAGGTATTTTAGCCAGCCAAGGTGTTTTTATTGCTGCCTCAGGGCGCCCCCCCCAGCGCCCTGCACCCTCAGTGACCGGAGTGTGAAGTGTGTGAGAGGAGCAATGGCGCACAGCTGCAGTGCTGTGCGCTACCTTGGTGAAGACAGAGTCTTCATGCCGCCGATTTTCCGGACCATCTTCTTGCTTCTGGCTCTGTAAGGGGGACGGCGGCGCGTCTCCGGGACCGAACATCAAGGCTGGGCCTGCGGTCGATCCCTCTGGAGCTAATGGTGTCCAGTAGCCTAAGAAGCCCAATCCGGCTGCAAGCAGGCGAGTTCGCTTCTTCTCCCCTTAGTCCCTCGCTGCAGTGAGCCTGTTGCCAGCAGGTCTCACTGAAAATAACAAATTCTAAGACTATAACTTTCTAAGAGCTCAGGAGAGCCCCTAGTGTGCATCCAACCTCGGCCGGGCACGAAATCTAACTGAGGCTTGGAGGAGGGTCATAGTGGGAGGAGCCAGTGCACACCAGGTAGTCTAAGATCTTTCTAGAGTGCCCAGCCTCCTTCGGAGCCCGCTATTCCCCATGGTCCTTACGGAGTTCCCAGCATCCACTAGGACGTTAGAGAAATATTATGATGATAGAGCATGCCATTTCCTTATTAGGATTGGGAACAGACATTCTGGACCAGTCCGTATCCCCTCTATTGTAGAGCAATGCTTCGGTCGGGTACCACACTGAGAGAATGTATCTAACAAGAACACAACCACACAGACACCTCACCCTGAGACCTGTGGTTACAGGTGAGTCTCACTTACCTACTATCAGCTTCTCACACTCTGGCAAGTTTTTGAATAGTTTGCGGAACTCCTCACTCCTCTGCTTGTAGGTAGAGCTGGAGACCTGGAGGAGAAGGGAAGGGTTACAGGATGGAGAAAGGAAGGGTTACAAGATGGAGAAGGGAAGGGTTACAGGATGGAGAAAGGAAGGGTTACAGGCTGGAGAAGGGAAGGGTTACAGGATGGAGAAGGAAAGGGTTACAGGATGGAGAAGGGAAGGGTTACAGGATGGAGAAGGGAAGGGTTACAGGCTGGAGAAGGGAAGGGTTACAGGATGGAGAAGGAAAGGGTTACAGGATGGAGAAGGGAAGGGTTACAGGATGGAGAAGAGAAGGGTTACAGGATGGAGAAGGGAAGGGTTACAGGATGGAGAAGGGAAGGGTTACAGGATGTCACATCCCTGGCACATAATGCACACTAATAACTTACATTAATATCACCCCCCATAATACAGTCCCTGGGACCAGTCTCCATCCCTCTAGCTGTACACACAGTGTATGGGACCAAGCAGGCGACGATGGGGTGATATATTTATAAACACAACACGTGTGCAGGGACGCATGGGGTGGGAAGTGTATATTCCACACAGGGGAAAGCTACGGAAACAGGCGGACCTAAATAGCATCCCAGGACCACAGGGAGGAATTCCCAGCTCCTGCATCTGGTTATCCTGCGGCTCTGTAGGCAGAGCGAGCGCTAGATGACGTACAGAAACTGGAATAATTAGAAAGTTGACATTAAACAATATATTCCATTCACTAAAGCAGCACAGAAGACAATGGCAGCATAGTTATGTGGCCACAAATATATTTACATTCTTTCCATGTTCGGTTCATTCTAATAAATATGCAATCCCCGAATGCTGAGGTTTTGCTTTTTTTTTTAAATACTGTGTGTCTCTGCAGTGTGTCTGCCAATACAGTCTGTGCAATGTGTCTGCCAATACAGTCTGTGCAATGGTGTCTGCCAATACAGTCTGTGCAATGTGTCTGTCAATACAGTCTGTGCAATGGTGTCTGCCAATACAGTCTGTGCAATGGAGTCTCTGCAGTGTGCCTGCCAATACAGTCTGTGCAATTGTGTCTCTGCAGTGTGCCTGCCAATACAGACTGTGCAATGGTGTCTGTGCAATGTGTCTGCCAATACAGTCTGTGCAATGGAGTCTCTGCAGTGTGCCTGCCAATACAGTCTGTGCAATGGTGTCTCTGCAGTGTGCCTGCCAATACAGTCTGTGCAATGGTGTCTCTGCAGTGTGCCTGCTAATACAGTCTGTGCAATGGTGTCTGTGCAATGTGTCTGCCAATACAGTCTGTGCAATGGTGTCTGTGCAATGTGTCTGCCAATATAGTCTGTGCAATGTGTCTGGCAATACAGTCTGTGCAATGGTGTCTCTGCCAATACAGTCTGTACAATGTGTCTGCCAATACAGTCTGTGCAATGGTGTATCTGCAGTGTGCCTGCCAATACAGTCTGTGCAATGTGTCTGCCAATACAGTCTGTACAATGTGTCTGCCAATACAGTCTGTGCAATGGTGTGTCTGCAGTGTGCCTGCCAATACAGTCTGTGCAATGTGTCTGCCAATACAGTCTGTACAATGTGTCTGCCAATACAGTCTGTGCAATGGTGTATCTGCAGTGTGCCTGCCAATACAGTCTGTGAAATAGTGTCTCTGCAGTGTGCCTGCCAATACAGTCTGTGCAATGGTGTCTGTGCAATGTCTCTGCCAATACAGTCTGTGCAAAGGTGTCTCTGCAGTGTGCTTGCCAATACAATCTGTGCAATGTGTCTGTGCAGTGTGCCTGCCAATACAGTCTGTGCAATGGTGTCTCTGCAATGTGTCTGCCAATACAGTCTGTGCAATGATGTCTCTGCAGTGTGCCTGCCAATATAGTCTGTGCAATGTTATCTCTGCAATGTGTCTGCCAATATAGTCTGTGCAATGGTGTCTCTGCAGTGCGCCTGTCAATACAGTCTGTGCAGTGGTGTCTCTGCAGTGTGCCTCCCAATACAGTATGTGCAATGTAATCTCTGCAATGTGTCTGCCAATACAGTCTGTGCAATGTAATCTCTGCATTGTGTCTGCCAATACAATCTGTGTAATGGTGTTTCTGCAATGTGTCTGCCAATACAATCTGTGCAATGGTGTCTCTGCAATGTGTCTGCCAATACTGTCTGTGCAATGTTATCGCTGCAATGTGTCTGCCAATACAGTCAGTACAATCGTGTCTGCCAATACAATCTGTGCAATGGTGTCTCTGCAGTGTGCCTGCCAATACAATATTTGCAATGTTATCTCTGCAATGCATCTGCCAATACAGTATGTGCAATGGTGTCTATGCAATGTGTCTTCCAATAGAATCTGTGCAATGGTGTCTGTGCAGTGTGCCTGCCAATACAATCTGTGCAATGGTGTCTCTGCAATGTGTCTGCCAATACAGTCTGTGGAATTGTGTCCCTGCAGTGTGCCTGCCAATACAGTGTTTACAATGGTGTCTCTGCAGTGTGTCTGCCAATACAGTCTGTGCAATTTTATCTGTGCAATGTGCCTGCCAATACAGTCTGTGCAATGGGGTCTCTGCAGTGTGTCTGCCAATACAGTCTGTGTAATGGCGTCTCTGCAGTGTTCCTGCCAATACAGTCTGTGCAATGGTGTCTCTGCAGTGTCCCTGCCAATACAGTCTGTGCAATGGTGTCTGTGCGGTGTCCCTGCCAATAGAGTCTGTGCAATGTAATATCTTCAATGTGTCTGCCAATACAATCTATGCTATGGCGTCTCTGCAGTGTATAAACCGTAGTTAATCAAGAAGCGCTGCCCGGTTATTTCTATTATAATAGCAAATTAAGAATATGTAATCGATTTACTTACATAATACATATATGGCCATATGGAGAAAATCTAATCAATTTAAACATGCATATCTCAAAATAGACAATTTCATTAAAAAGAACAGCAACAAATATCACTTTAGAAACAAGTTTATTATCTGCATACTGCACAGTAGGTATTGCTCCTACAAATTCATGCTGGAAACATTATTAAACTATTGGATGCTGGCTGCTCTTTAGACTCCGTGTGAAAATAAACCCTGCTGGTGGTACATACGGGAGAAAGGAGGACTGGCTTTACCTGGTTATTAGTGGTTCTTATACAGTGCAACGTTCACTATTCAGGAAGCCGCAATAAGAATCTCATTGGACTCTATGCACACACAGCTCCCTGTTTATATAAGGGAGGTAGGAGGACTGGTTCTGCCTCTTACCCACAAAGGTGGATGTTCTTACTGCCTAGCTCTGCTTGCATTATGCCCATTTTTGACCCTGTCAACCTTTTACCTGTTGACTTTTTGACCCTGAAGACCCTTTGACCCTGTCGACCTAATGACTGTCTATCTAGCAGTGTAGATCTTCTATATCACACCCAAAAATTCCATCACAAGGAAATAATAATAAAAGAAGAGGATCCTGGAGGTAGAAAAGGTTCAGAGGCGGGCGACCAAACTAATCAAGGGCGTGGAGATGCTGGAATACGAGGAAAGGCTTGCAAGGCTAGGCATGTTTACGTTGGAAAAGAGGAGACTAAGAGGGGACATGATCAACATCTATAAATATATAAGGGGTCAATACACAGAGCTTGGGAGGGACCTGTTTTCTATAAGATCAGCAAAGAGGACACGTGGTCACTCGCTTAGGTTAGAGGAGAGGAGTTTCCGCACATTGAGGCGAACAGGTTTTTTCACAGTAAGGACAATACGTGTTTGGAATTCCCTGCCTGAGAGAGTAGTAACTGCGGACTCAGTCAGCACCTTTAAGAATGGGTTAGATAAATTCCTATTGGATAAAGATATTCAGGGTTATGGTGCGCAGGCACGCATTATAGTTAATATGACTAGTCCTAACATAAAAATAACTAGTCCTATAATAAGACTGCATAGGAGACCACAAATAGGTTGAACTCGATGGACAATTGTATTTTTTCAACCTTAGTTACTATGTTACTATGTAAGAGTGCATTCTATTGTATAAAGACAAACGTACATGCAGAATGCAAAATGTATACCCACAATCACACAGCTCCCATTATGTGACCGCAACAAATCATCAATCTACCTGTAATACTAATATTACCATCTACTCACTTTTATCACAATCACATATCTTCTGCCAGTACAGCACTTAATAAAGTGCTGGGCAGCACCACCTAGTGGCACTGCTTAGTACTGCAATAAATGTTTAATGTCCAATGCTCACCTAAACATTTGAAAATGACATCGCCTGCCCAAAACCGATGGGCGCCTTATCACCCCTGCGACTTTTATCCAAATGTTTCATATCCACCATGGTCAATAAGTGAATGTGTTCCTTGCAATCATCAAGGCTCTTACCAAATGGCACCACACGCTGGAAGGTTTTAGTTTTAGTATGAGCCTTTATCATGAGGCCTTACTGTAGACAAATCACATGGCCCTATGTGGGCACTGCTATTATGTAGTGTTAGGACTGCTAATATCAGAGATGCCTTGACGCGGCTCAGCAGCTAAACATGTCTTTGCAAACGCATGCGACCAATTCTCTGAAATTCTATTACCAGATAGGTTCAGGTATGGTTACAGGTAATTTTTTAGTGTGCTGGGGGGATAACGGGGGGCGGGAGGAAAGCACCCCCCCCCCCCCTTTCTGTCTGCTGTTTGACAGTGAACCCTCCCCCTTTCTAGCACCTGATATATAATTATCTCCAGGAATGATAGAGCAACTGCTACTGTTTGTCCACACTCTGGAAGGTGTCTGATGTGGTCACCCTCCTCAAAGGCCACAAAAAATCTATTCCTGGCATGCATTGTCTGGTGGGTGCTCTCCCTGACATGCCAGGATTTTGTGTCACCCTCCTTCCTGAGTTTTACAATGTAAATCAGTTCACACTGGTACAGCCCGGTAACTCTGATGGCACAGCCGTTCTTCTTAGGGCAGCCATCAGCCAGAGGTTTTGTTTTCATCTCAAGATGAAACTAAATCGCTTGCCACAATAACTAAGACTCCTATGTCAAGACATTTGTGCAACTGACTCCAATTACAGGTCCTCCAATAAGTGACTTCAGACATAATGAGAGAATTGTGCTACCCAACCTTGTGGTGAAAGGTGGCTTCCAGCCTGGTGATGCCACTAATGATTCCTGTCAGGCTTTGGCATGGACTCACCTGTCAGTACTGACCTCCCTAGGTCCCTGGGTCACACTAACATCTGGTTGGTCATGGAATATTTCACCAGGCAAGTCCACTACCCGAGCCTGGAGACTCTACTCCCTTCCAACCCTCATACATAATCATCAACGAGACCTTCCTACTATACCACTCCCTTTGGAGGTTGTCTGAGACCAAAAGTCAAGTGTGTTGCTTTAAAGTTTCATCTATGCCACCAAGGATGACTGGTCTTCACATGGGCATGATTCTAAGGGAACAATATGATTCAAGAGTCTACCGGAGTTTCAACCTTCTTCTTCAATCACAGATTCCACTCTGGAGTTATCCCTTCATTACACTCCATCTCTGGGGCTCCATCTGCTGATCAACATGCCCAGGATCTTCTGCAAAACTTGTATTCCAACCTTGCCATATGGAAAGTATAATACACTACTCTACAGTATAACTACTCTACAGTCTCCTCTCTTTTATCCCCGGCTTACACTCAGTTTCCTCTCCTGCAAACATGGATCATGTCCTCCACTTTTCTACAGCCTCCATACCTTTCATCACAACATTGACTATGACCACTTGTCCTCCTAGCCATGATCACTTGTCCTCCTGACTCCTTGGAATAGAGCAGTGTGGTCCTGTTTGCTACAGCTGCAGGGGATTGCCTTCTGGGAGTGGCAAATCCGCATTTCAGGAATCTCAAGAGGAGTTGGGTTTGTGACAGCAGCATTAAGGCCAATGAACCCAATCACTGGTAGATATAAGCTCTGGAGTATGTTTAGATGAGAAGAAGAAATGTATAAGAAGAGATTATCTACTATTTGGGTTGCAGGGACAGAAACTGGCACTAAATAGAGCTGCTTCCTCCACCTGCCTCCAAATCATCTGCCTACAATTCAAATAAGAGGCCGTCCTCCTAGGTTTGTGTCCAAGAGAGTAGATGGCGCTATGAATACAGTACAGTGACATATCTATATATTAGTTCTATAAGGTTTTATACTGTGAGACCTATTTTGGAGCAGCAAACTTCCCATGTAAAGTCTATGGGAGAACATTTGCTGTACCGCTAGAGGTATTGTACCATGTAGATGTGCCAGTCGAAGAGAAACATGAGATTGCGGCTGCTTGATATGAGTTTATACTTTAAAAAGAAAACGAATTACCATCGATTTCAATGGGTTTCCGCTAGAATTTTTTTTTTGCCTGTAATAACAAAATATTAATTTAATAAATCCCGGGAGAGGGCTACATAATAATAGCACTAAATAAAGCAATATAAAGAGTACACATACATTTCTATTATATGTTACTGTGCAGTGCCTCTGTGTACGTAGCGCCACTTACTGTAGTCTCTCCTTTTTGTGCTTACTGTGAGACGACTGGCACGCCTCTCTGAGGGTTGGCCGCTGTGACATGAATACAGAGCTTTGTTGTGTACTAACCACCAATTGGCGCCAGGATTATATTTGTGTTTTGTTGTAAATCAAAGTCATGGAGTCAGGATGATCCCGGTTTTGGCACTGGTTTTTCATAATGGTGAAACGTCACATCTCTGTATTTGCAGATCTCAAACAGAGATGGTGAAGAATCTGGAAGAGTTAGTGTCTGGATTTGTAAGCAGCTATATGCTGCATTTACCCCATCCCCCTGTCCCCTGCATCAGCTGTACTTTATAAGTAACATCCAATATTTCAGAATAATTCAGATGATGAGAAGTATAATATAAATATTCAATTCCTAGGGTTACAAGAACTTTTTAAACTTCATCCAGAAATTCAACTCATATCATCACCTGAGTCTCCTCGCTCTGGTCATTGAGAGGGAATAATGAAATGGATCTTTCATAAAATGATTTCATTATTGCAGCTGGGTCTGAGCTGCCTGTTAGTACCTGGTAGCGCAGGTAGATGGCGCTGTGTCCTCAGAGAGCTGTCACTGCTTATGGAACTCATCACTGAATGGAAATATCTGTGTCCTGCTCTGTGGAAGGAACTATCTGTGCCAGGGGCAAGGGGGGAACCAAGTGCCCCATGTCTAACGCCAACAAATCAGACAATGTTAGACTGGGGAGGCGAGGCTGGCAGCTGGGCGGTCAGCCCCCCCATCTCAGGAACCCCTGACTTCACACTCCTCCCCCAGGTCACAAGTGACTGACTCTCTGACTCTGTTTATAGCCGTGCAAATAAATCACCAGGCGGAGATTATGGCCATGCAAATAAATCACCAGGTGGAGATTATGGCCGTGCAAATAAATCACCAGGTGGTTATGACCGTGCAAATAAATCACCAGGAGATTATGGTCGTGCAAATAAATCACCAGGAGATTATGGCCGTGCAAATAAATCACTAGGAGATTATGAACGTGCAAATAAATCACCAGGCGGTTATGGCCGTGCAAACAAATCACCAGGAGATTATGAGCGTGCAAATAAATCACCAGGCGGTTATGGGCGTGCAAATAAATCACCAGGCGGTTATGGGCGTGCAAATAAATCACCAGGAGATTATGGCCGTGCAAATAAATCACCAGGAATTTATAGCCGTGCAAATAAATCACCAGGCAGTTATGGCCGTGCAAATAAATCACCAGGAAGCTATGGTCGTGCAAATAAATCACCAGGAGATTATGGGTGTGCAAATAAATCACCAGGAGATTATGGCCGTGCAAATAAATCACCAGGCGGTTATGGCCGTGCAAATAAATCACCAGGCGGTTATGGCCGTGCAAATAGCTTTTTTGAAAGTTAATTTTTTTGAATAATCATTTTAAACGTTATTTTGGGGGAAACATTGTGATTTATGGGGGTAATTCCAAGTTGATCGCAGCAGGATTTTTGATAGCAATTGGGCAAAACCATGGCCCTCATTCCGAGTCGTTCGCTCGGTATTTTTCATCGCATCGCAGTGAAATTCCGCATAGTGCGCATGCGCAATATTCGCACTGCGACTGCGCCAAGTATCTTTGCTATGAAGATAGTATTTTTACTCACGGCTTTTTCCTCGCTCCGGCGATCGTAATGTGATTGACAGGAAATGGGTGTTACTGGGCGGAAACACGGCGTTTTATGGGCGTGTGGCTGAAAACGCTACCGTTTCCGGAAAAAACGCAGGAGTGGCCGGAGAAACGGGGGAGTGGTTGGGCGAACGCTGGGTGTGTTTGTGACGTCAAACCAGGAACGACAAGCACTGAACTGATCGCACAGGCAGAGTAAGTGTGGAGCTACTCAGAAACTGCTAAGTAGTTTGTGATCGCAATATTGCGAATACATCGGTCGCAATTTTAAGATGCTAAGATACACTCCCAGTAGGCGGCGGCTTAGCGTGTGTAACTCTGCTAAATTCGCCTTGCGACCGATCGACTCGGAATGAGGGCCCATGTGCACTGCAGGGGAGGCAGATATAACATGTGCAGAAAGAGTTAGATGTGGGTGGGTTATTTTATTTCTGTGCAGGGTAAATACTGGCTGCTTTATTTTTACACTGCACATTAGATTGCAGATTGAACACACCACACCCAAATCTAACTGTCTCTGCACATGTTATATCTGCCTCCCCTGCAGTGCACATGGGGGGTAATTCCAAGTTGATCGCAGCAGGAAATTTTGTAGCAGTTGGGCAAAACCATGTGCAGTGCAGGTGGGGCAGATGTAACATGTGCAGAGAGAGTTAGATTTGGGTGGATTATTTTGTTTCTGTGCAGGGTAAATACTGGCTGCTTTATTTTTACACTGCAATTTAGATTGCAGATTAAACTCACCACACCCAAATCTAACTCTCTCTGCACATGTTACATCTGCCCCCCCTGCAGTGCACATGGTTTTGCCCAACTGCTAAAAAAAATCCTGCTGCGATCAACTTGGAATTACCCCCATGGTTTTGCCCAATTGCTAACAAAAATCCTGCTGCGATCAACTTGGAATTACCCCCTATGTGTAATAACATTGGAAAATGAGTTTAATAATACGTTCCACAGGTTTCAGGCCAGTGCCTCTAGAGAACCTGTAAGGAGCTCTGCAGCCATATTATTCTCTCCGAGACCTACAATTTATACACTCAGAGCATTAATAATAGCTGAATGCTGCTGGACAAGGGGTCAGTGTGAAAAGGGATCTATCCTGGGTCTACCTGGTTTGGAACCATGGCCCTCATTCCGAGTAGTTCGCTAGCTAGCTACTTTTAGCAGCATTGCACACGCAAAGCCGCCGCCCTCTGGGAGTGTATCTTAGCATAGCAGAATTGCTAACGAAAGATTAGCAATTCTGCTATAAGTATTTCCTTGCAGTTTCTGAGTAGCTCCAGACCTACTCCTAGACTGCGATCACCTCAGTCCGTTTAGTTCCTGGTTTTACGTCACAAACACGCCCAGCGTCCGACCAGCCACTCCCCCGTTTCTCCAGCCACTCCTGCGTTTTTACCTGGCGCGCCAGCGTTTTTTAGCACACTCCCTGAAAACGGCCAGTTTCCACCCAGAAACACCCACTTCCTGTCAATCACACTACGATCAGCAGAGCGATTGAAAAGCTTCGTTCGCCCGTGCGTAAAATAGCATAGTTTTGTGTAAAATTGCTTAGCGCGTGCGCCCTGCTGTGCATACGCATGCGCAGAACTGCCGGATTTTAGCCTATTAGCAATTCTGCTAAAAATAGCAGCGAGCGAACAACTCGGAATGACCACCCATGTTCCAAATCCTGGGTCAGACCCAGGACTTTAGTGGAAATGACGTATAACAATGTTTTTGAAGGTTTTTAAATAGATGTGGCTAATAAAGACGTAATTTTCATGTATTCTCTCTATAAGGGGCTATTCATTATCGGAGGGGGCTGGGTGGCCCAATTAGGCATCTAACTTGCTGCAAGTCGCTGCAGTGGATACTATAGCACCTGGGCAATTCCACATTGCTCCGGTGCGGGGACAGCTGTGCGGAACATGTGTGTACTATCCGGTGGTAATAATCAGAGTAAATAGCACACACCGGCGGAATCACCGGCGTTACAGAGAACTCAGAACATATTGACCTTATTTAGAAAACCTCCATTTTGCATAATTACTACACAATGATATTACTCTACATCATGGGTATACAGGGGCGTCGCTGACTCTATAGCGCTGTGATAATAACCTCTCACGTACCCATACCTCCTAACATTCACAAACAGTAGATCAGTACTCCTCTGTGCAGAAAAATCGCAGGCGGCCGAAAAGGGGGAGTGGAGTTTGCGTGATTCTGCTGGTGGGACGGTGGTACAGTCCCTGAAAAGTGGGACTGTCCTGCAAAACTCGGGACAGTTGGGAGGTATGCATACCCCGTCACTACCAATGATAGATGCCCGCTGAGAGGCCAATTCCCCGAGTGCCAGAGCACACACAATGCATTACTTTCCGTCAGTCTGCAGTTATGTGTATTGTGTACACACCATATATCGGATGATACAACACTAATGTGTGTTTAATAGAACTGTGCTAAGACACGGGGGCTTATTCTGAGCCGAACTCAGCTGCACACATTTCTGTGTCTTTTATCGGCCACATATGCCGCTACATAGCTCTTCTCTGGCGCACACCTGTGTGTCTGAGTGTGCCAGGCCTGAGACACCCACTGTCAGTGTACGTAAGCTCTGCATTACTGTCTGATGCTCTATACGCCGCCATCGGGTGCACCATAGGAACTATGGCAGCTGCAGTGTCTCCATCCGAGTATGACCTCCTATGTGAGTGATTACGTGTCTATGTATGTAACCACTATCACAGACACGCCCATAACACTCCCATAACATGCCCCCTGCACTCCTATAACACGCCCCATGACACTCCCATATCACGACCCTGACACTACCATAACACATCCCTGACACTCCCATAACACGCCCCATGACACTCCTATAACACGCCCCATGACACTCCCATAACACATCCCTGACACTCCCATAACATGCCCCCTGCACTCCCATAACACACCCCATGACACTCCTATAACACGCCCCATGATACTCCCATAACACATCCCTGACACTCCCATAACATGCCCCCTGCACTCCCATACCACACCCCATGACACTCCCATACCACACCCCATGACACTCCCATAACACGCCCCCTGCACTCCCATACCACACCCCATTACACTCCCATAACACGCCCCATGACACTCCCATAACACGCCCCATGACACTCCCATAACACATCCCTGACACTCCCATAACACATCCCTGACACTCCCATAACACGCCCCCTGCACTCCCATAACACGCCCCATGACACTCCCATAACATGCTCCATGACACTCCCATAACACATCCCTGACACTCCCATAACACATCCCTGACACTCCCATAACACACACCCTGTACTCCTATAACACGCCCAATGACACTCCCATAACACGCCCCATGACACTCCCATAACACGCCCCATGACACTCCCATAACATGCCCCTGCACTCCCATAACACGCCCCATGACACTCCCATAACACGCCCCATGACACTCCCATAACATGCCCCATGACACTCCCAAAACACATCCCTGACACTCCCATAACACGCCCCATGACACTCCCATAACACGCCCCATGACACTCCCATAACGCATCCCTGACACTCCCATAACACGCCCCATGACACTCCCATAACACGACCCATGACACTCCCATAACACGCCCCATTACACTCCCATAACACGACCCTGACACTCCCATAACACGACCTTGACACTCCCATAACACGCCCCCTGCACTCCTACAACACATCCCTGACACTCCCATAACACGACCCTGACACTCCCATAACACGCCCCCATGACACTCCCATAACACGCCCCCCTGGACTCCCATAACACGCTCCCTGCACTCCCATAACACGCCCCATTACACTCCCATAACACGCCCCCTGCACTCCCATAACACGCCCCCTGCACTCCCATAGCACGCCCCATTACACTCCCATAACATGCCCCCTGCACTTCCATAACATGCCCATGACACTCCCATAACACGCCCCATGACACTCCCATAACACACCCCATGCACTCCCATAACACGACCCATGACACTCCCATAACACGCCCCCATTACACTCCCATAACACGCCCCATGACACTCCCATAACACGCCCCCTGCACTCCCATAACACGTCTCATGACACTCCCATAACACTTCCATAACACACCCCATGATACTCCCATAACACGCTCCATGACAGTCCCACAACACGCCCCATGAAACTCCCACAACACGCTCCATGACACTCCCATAACACGCCCCCATTACACTCACATAATACACCCCATGATACTCCCATGACACGCTCCATGACACTCCCACAACATGTCCCATGACACTCCCACAACACGCCTCATGACACTCCCATAACACGCCCCCTGCACTCCCATAACACACCCCATGACACTCTTATAACACGCCCATAAGACGGACAATCTCTGTGCGTGTGCTGAGCCACTTCCCTGTCACCACCACATTACACTCCTGACACGATACATCTACTGCGCACTTCAATCGCAACATCAACTCTGTGCACACTATCTGGAGGCACGTACAGTGCGCCATAGACGCATGAGCAGAAGAAAACAATCACTACCATCAGCAGAATCACACCCACAATATCTGCATCTATACTATACTATGGGGGTCATTCCGACCCGTTCGCACGCAGCGTTTTTTCGCTGCGGTGCGAACGGGTGTGGAATGCGCATGCGTGGCGGGCGCAGTGCGCGTGCACGACGTTGCGGGTTACGTCGCGGCTACCGACGGAAGCGGTCACAGCGGCAACCGCTAAGAAGATTGACAGGAAGGATGCGTGGATGGGCGGATCCGGACCGTTGGAGAGCGTTTTCGGGGAGTGGTGAGTAAAACACAGGCATGTCCAGGTGTGACGTCAAAGCCAGGACCTGCATCGCTGGATCCATGGCACAGGGTAAGTATGTCCAGGGCTGGTCTAGTTCTGCTTGAATTTTTTTTAGCTTAGCATGGCTGCACAAGCGATCGCAGCCCTGCTAAGCTAAAATACACTCCCCCATAGGCGTGGACTGTTGATCGCAGCAGCAGCTAAAAGTTGCTGGCTGCGATCAACTCGGAATGACCCCCTATGTGTACACTAGTCATTCTTCATTTCTTATTAGCTAATGCACCAAGTGTCAGTGTGCCATTGTTCTGTGATTCATAATTGTCAGTGTGCCATTGTTCTCTGATTCACAGGTGTCAGTATGCCATTGTTCTGGGACCCCAGGTGTCAGTGTGTCATTGTTCTGTGATTCATAAGTGTCAGTGTGCCATTGTTCTGTGATTCATAAGTGTCAGTGTGCCATTGTTCTGTGATTCATAGGTGTCAGTGTGCCATTGTTCTGGAACCCCAGGTGTTAGTGTGCCATTGTTCTGGGCCCCCAGACCCGAGTGTTAGTGTGCCATTGTTCTGTGATTCATAAGTGTCAGTGTGCCATTGTTCTGTGATTCATAGGTGTTAGTGTGCCTTTGTTCTGTGATTCATAGGTGTTAGTGTGCCATTGTTCTGGGACCAAAGGTGTCAGTGTGCCATTATTCTGGGCCCCCAGACCCGAGTGTTAGTGTGCCATTGTTCTGTGATTCATAGGTGTCAGTGTGCCATTGTTCTGTGATTCATAGGTGTCACCATGCCATTGTTCTGGGACCCCAGGTGTCAGTGTGCCATTGTTCTGTGATTCATAGGTGTTAGTGTGCCATTGTTCTGTGATTCATAGGTGTCAGCGTGCCATTGTTCTGGGACCCCAGGTGTCAGTGTGCCATTGTTCTGTGATTCATAGGTGTCAGTGTGCCATTGTTCTGTGATTCATAGGTGTCAGTGTGCCATTGTTCTGGAACCCCAGGTGTTAGTGTGCCATTGTTCTGTGATTCATAAGTGTCAGTGTGCCATTGTTCTGTGATTCATAGGTGTCAGTGTGCCATTGTTCTGTGATTCATAGGTGTCAGTGTGCCATTGTTCTGTGATTCATAGGTGTCAGTGTGCCATTGTTCTGGGACCCCAGGTGTCAGTGTGTCATTGTTCTGTGATTCATAGGTGTCAGTGTGCCATTGTTCTGTGATTCATAGGTGTCAGTGTGCCATTGTTCTGTGATTCATAGGTGTCAGTGTGCCATTGTTCTGTGATTCATAGGTGTCAGTGTGCCATTGTTCTGTGATTCATAGGTGTCAGTGTGCCATTGTTCTGGGACCCCAGGTGTTAGTATGCCTTTGTTCTGGGACTCCAGATGTTAGTGTGCCATTATTCTGGGACCAAAGGTGTCAGTGTGCCATTATTCTGGGCCCCCAGACCCGAGTGTTAGTGTGCCATTGTTCTGTGATTCATAGGTGTCAGTGTGCCATTGTTCTGTGATTCATAGGTATCAGTGTGCCATTGTTCTGTGAGTCATAGATGTCAATGTTCCATTGTTCTGTTATTCATAGGTGTCAGTGTGCCATTGTTCTGTGAGTCATAGGTGTCAGTGTGCCATTGTTCTGTTATTCATAGGTATCAGTGTGCCATTGTTCTGTGAGTCATAGGTGTCAGTGCGCCATTGTTCTGGGGGTGGGGGGGGGAGGTTAGGTTTGGGCTGTGGGGATAGGGTTAGACTCCAGGAAAGGGTAAGGCTGTGGGGAGTGGGGGGGGTTAGGCTGCAGGGAGGGAGAGTTATGGTTAAGCTCCGGGAAAGGAAGGGTTAAGGTTAGGCTGCGGGGAGGGGGGGTTAGGCTTCGTAGAGAGGGAGAGTTATGGTTAGGCTCCGGGAAAGGAAGGGTTAGGCTGTGGGGAAGGGGTGTTAGGCTGCGGGGAGGGAGAGTTATGGTTAGGCTCTGGGAAAGGAAGGGTTAGGCTGCGGGGAGGGGGTATAGGGTTAGGCTTCGGGAAAGGGAAGGTTTGGGTTAGGCTGTGAGGGGGGTTTAGGCTGCAGGGAGGTCGAGTTATGGTTAGGCTCCGGGAAAGGAAGGGTTGGGGTTAGGCTGTGGGAAGGGAGGGTTAGGCTACGGGAAAGGGAAGATTTGGGTTAGGCTGCGGGGAGTGTGTGTGTGGGGGGGAGGGGGGGTAAGGGTAAGGCTTTGGGGGAAGGAGGGTTAGGCTTAGGCACCTGCAGGGAGAGTTAGGGTTAGGTTGGGGGTGGAGCTTAGATTTAGGCTGTGGAAGAAGGGAGGTTTAGGGGGGCATTGGGTGAACTGAAACCATAAAACCTGTGCACGGCCATGAAGACTGGCGTGAAAAGCGTTAACGCTAATGTATTTATTTATATCTTTTCTATGTTTGTCCCATTAAAAGTACAGGATGAGTCCTAACAGCCACAAAGTGGTACAAAATGTGTGTCCTATGGCGGAGAGAAAGCACCGGTGTAGAGATGTAGGGGTGGGAAAGTGAGTATTGTGCACGGTGGGGCTGATCACTAGTTGCACGCTGCTGTAGCTGCGATTTCCGTAGTTGTGGATGTGCGGTTATATGCTAATGCAACAGCCGCCACAACTGCTCGCAACCGCACGTGACGCAAATCATGCAAACACTGACGCCCTGGCTGAGTGTACGGTCCTGCAGCATTGCCGCTGTAATGGAGACGTGTTATGTGAGTACAGGATGGCAGACGCTACCACAGACACGGCGCCAAAACTGGCCTGAACGCTGCTGCGTTTTTCCCGGAACTCCCCGTTACCTCCCACAAAACAATTGCTTCCCGTCAATAATGTGCAAATAAATTCTCAATGCAGCCGTAATCGCAATTAAATTGCTGCGCATGCTCAATGCAGCTGGAATGCGCCGATAATCGCTCAACTGCGATACATGAGAATAGCGCGCAAATACGAGTCAGGCTCTGTGTGTCCTGCGCCTCCACAGTATTTATTCCAGCCCTCCCCCCCCCCTTTCCCATCTCCTGCTACAGGAAAATGAGTGCCACCTGGGCCATTACCATCAGCGGAGACTTACAGAGTTGGCAGATGGTAAATTGGGCTGAGGCGGCAGTAACGACATTGGCTGCGGGGTGTTACGTGCTCTCTACAGAGACCCATTACAGTGATAGAGGAACCCTGTGTTACTATACAGGAGAGAGCACAATGCTGCTTTGTCTTATTAAATAACGAGCGGTGACAGGTGCCTCACTGGCAGCAGCCCTCACCTGGCACACAGGCATCACTTTATCTATCACTGTATAATGTTACAGCTGCTACTTATGTTATCACCCAGGAGCCGTCTGCGGCCGTCATGCTGGATATTAGGGACCTAACGCCCCAATGAGAAGCCGGTAACCTTTTTCTGTTTATCTGAACGCAGAAAGTTGCATCCTACGTACAGATCTGCGCACTTTCACTGTCTTCTCCCTATCTATGATCAAGCGCTATACCTGTCGATAGCCTTCAGCCACCGATCTAATACTGCAGCTGCCGCAATCCCTCCTTTCAGTCCAGTTCTAATTAAATAATGGCGACAACTGGTTTTTACTATTGCGGCAACAGAAAAATAAGAATTTACTTACCGATAATTCTATTTCTCGGAGTCCCTAGTGGATGCTGGGGTTCCTGAAAGGACCATGGGGAATAGCGGCTCCGCAGGAGACAGGGCACAAAAAGTAAAGCTTTTCCAGATCAGGTGGTGTGCACTGGCTCCTCCCCCTATGACCCTCCTCCAGACTCCAGTTAGGTACTGTGCCCGGACGAGCGTACACAATAAGGGAGGATTTTGAATCCCGGGTAAGACTCATACCAGTCACACCAATCACACCGTACAACTTGTGATCTAAACCCAGTTAACAGTATGATAACAGAGGAGCCTCTGAAAGATGGCTCCCTAAACAATAACCCGAATTAGTTAACAATAACTATGTACAAGTATTGCAGATAATCCACACTTGGGATGGGCGCCCAGCATCCACTACGGACTCCGAGAAATAGAATTATCGGTAAGTAAATTCTTATTTTCTCTATCGTCCTAGTGGATGCTGGGGTTCCTGAAAGGACCATGGGGATTATACCAAAGCTCCCAAACGGGCGGGAGAGTGCGGATGACTCTGCAGCACCGAATGAGAGAACTCCAGGTCCTCTTTTGCCAGGGTATCAAATTTGTAGAATTTTACAAACGTGTTCTCCCCTGACCACGTAGCTGCTCGGCAGAGTTGTAATGCCGAGACCCCTCGGGCAGCCGCCCAAGATGAGCCCACCTTCCTTGTGGAATGGGCCTTAACAGATTTAGGCTGTGGCAGGCCTGCCACAGAATGTGCAAGTTGAATTGTGTTACAAATCCAACGAGCAATCGACTGCTTAGAAGCAGGCGCACCCAACTTGTTGGGTGCATACAGTATAAACAGCGAGTCAGATTTTCTGACTCCAGCCGTCCTTGAAATGTATATTTTTAAAGCTCTGACAACGTCCAACAACTTGGAGTCCTCCAAGTCGCTTGTAGCCGCAGGCACTACAATAGGCTGGTTCAGGTGAAACGCTGATACCACCTTAGGGAGAAAATGCGGACGCGTCCGCAGCTCTGCCCTATCCGAATGGAAAATTAAATAAGGGCTTTTATAAGATAAAGCCGCCAGTTCAGATACTCTCCTGGCGGAAGCCAGGGCCAGTAACATAGTCACTTTCCATGTGAGATATTTCAAATCCACATTTTTTAGTGGTTCAAACCAATGGGATTTGAGGAAATCTAAAACTACATTTAGATCCCACGGTGCCACCGGAGGCACCACAGGAGGCTGTATATGCAGTACTCCTTTGACAAAAGTCTGGACCTCAGGGACTGAGGCCAATTCTTTTTGGAAGAATATTGACAGGGCCGAAATTTGAACCTTAATAGATCCCAATTTGAGACTGTGGCCGGAGAGCCCCAGCCACGAGGCAAATGGCCGCCCTGGCACTGAAGGGGTTAATCCCTAGTGCCCGGCGCCAGTTGTAAGGACAAAGGGACGCTTGGCGCCAAATTTGAAATGTATTGGGCGCTAGGCGCCGGGTTGTATTAAATGTTTTAAATGTATTTTTTTTAAACTGTGCCGTGGTCCCGGACCCCTCCGGAGACCACGGCAGGGAGGACAGCTCCCCGGCGCGCTCAGCAGAGTGTGCGCGCCGAGGGAGAGGAGGCAGCCGCTGACCGCCGGAGTCCGGGAGCTCCGCTCCCGGCAGCGGTCAGTGTAGCCCCGGGCGCACTGGAGTGTGCGCGCCGGGGAGAAGGGTGAGCGCTGCGGCTGGGAGCTCGGCTCCCGCTGCAGTGCTCTATGTGAGAGCCGCCGCTGGGGGCCGGGAGCTCTGCTCCCAGCGCCTCAGCACAGCACGGGTGGCCAGCCGCAGCAGCCGGGACGGACGTCCCGGGCTGCTAGCCGGCGAGGGGGGTGCGCTGCAGCCCGGCTCCCCGCCGGACGCTGCAGCGAGGCCACAAGACAGACGCCGCTCAGGGGGGACCGGGCTAGCCGGCTCCCTAGCGGCGTGGGCACATTAGGCGGGCGAGCAGGCTGATGAGCACTGGGGTCCGGGAGCTACGCTCCCGGCGCCCCAGCGCCACAACAAAGCCAGAGTCACGGCGGCCGGGACAAGTGTCCCGGGCCGCCGGGCTTAGGTACAGGGGGGTGCGCCGCTGCGTGCGGCGAGGCCACTGGTTAGTGCCACCCTGGGGGGACAGGGAGAGCCAGCTCCCTGGAACCCCAGAGGCAGGAAGGCAGGCTGGAGGATGGGGGAAGCCAGCCCCATACCTCCAGCACCCAGAGAGCCCTAACAGCCAGGCTGCAGGGCTAGGGAAGGCACTGCAGTGCCTGAGTATGTAGAGTCTGTGCAGGGCACAGGCTCAGTGTATATTTAAAAGGGGAAATGTACAGTGTGATTTTAAAATGTAATGTATTTAAAGATAAAATGCACTTACTTGATTGTGTGTCCCAGGAGGGGGGAATCCATAGCTGTGCAGGCTGATGGATTCTCCCAGACCTTTTCCCTAAAAACGGAATGCTTTCCCATCCAGCCTCACAGTTCCAATGGGGACAGGGAGAAAGAGAAGCAGCTTAGCTATAAGACAAGCTGAGTGGTTTCTTGGAGCTCCATGGAGATCAGCCGTAGTGGACCAGAGACCTGGACCGGGGAGCCAGGCTGCCCAGCTCTGGAGCCCAAATCCAGGCTGCAGGCAGTGAGAAGGGGTCCCGGGCAGGTTTCTGGAAGTCAGTTTAGGAGGGAAAACCTCCCCCCAGCCAGACTGAACGGCACCGTGGGAGTATCCTGCTCTCCCAGATGGGAGAGACAAAGGAGACCGACCACTCCCCACTGTCCATTGGGGACAATGTTGTGTGTGCATGAGACCAGAGCATGCACAGCTCATGGGTAAACATTGATTGGTTGTACACCACAGGGCGGGCTTACCCCCTGTGGTAAGGGGTCTTGGAGAGGGATAAAAGGAGGGCAGTTGGCCCATAGGAGTGTGTATTGTAACATCTTCTTCTGCTGAAACATCTTAATTGTATGCTGTTGCCCCTAGCAATAGGGAGGAGCCTTTTTAAAGGTTATTTGAGCAATAAACACCTTTGCCTCAAGAAGACTGCTTCATCTTGTGACCAACAGGGTTAGGCCAAACCTAGCCCCGTCCTCCGGCTGTCCAGGGAAGCACCTGACGTCTCCAAGCTCCGCCTTCCGCCAGCTACCGGTAGAGGCCTAGCAAGTGGCTAGTGGGGATTCGTCGACACCACACAGGTGTGGTAAAGCAGTGCGTCGGCACATACAGAGCAGAACCGTGGTTCCAAACGCCACGGCAGGTTAGGAGTTTGGTGGTGGCAGCGAGAACCCGCCCACAGCGCAGTGGGTGGAGTCAGTAACAGGCGGTTACTGACGGTAAGCGGGAATCCCCTATGTGGTCAGGCCTCGTGCGGCTTGACCTTCCATTCTGTGCGCAGTCAACGGGACGCGGAAGCTGCGAGTGCTTTCGTACGGTATCGTCCTGTCACAGAAATTGGTGGCATAGTGGTGGGATAATCCCAGGCGGCTTTTCATCACCCGATTGGAGAAGCCGAGTTACTCAGGAGAGGAGTAACTGCAGCGCAGGAGAACGCACAAGATGGCGGAATTCAGCGGAATGTCCAAGGAGGATCTGGAGATCGTATGCCAGGGGAAGGGTGTCAACGCGTCCAGGAGCGTCATGCAGGCGGCGCTCAGAAGCGTGGAGGAGTCTCATCGGGCGGAGGTGGAAAGCACTGACGGCGTCAGCAACGCAGAGGACGGCCCAGCAGTGGACCTTCATGAGGAACCGGTGAGAACCACAAGCCCCTCCCTCTCTCACAACAGCCATGTCTCCCAACAATCCCTAGCAGGGCCAGGATCCCAACGTCCCAGGGGGGGCGGCCCGGATACCCTAGCAGATCGGCTAGCGGAATTGGGGGAAAGGGCAACAGAGCAAGAACGCTTGATCATCATCCAGATGTGGCGTGATGAGCGGGCACCACAGGCCGTGGTACCCCGGGAGCCGTTGTCAGCTGTTGTACACAGATCAGGACGAGTTCAGTTTGCCAAGTTTGCAGACAGTGATGGGGACATTGATGGACATTTGCAAGTCTTTGAGAGGACTTGTAAACTACATGATCTACCCAAGTCGGAGTGGGTGAGACACCTTGTGCCCACTCTGCATGGAGAGGCCTTGGAGGCCTATCGAGGAGTGGCGACGGAGGACTGTGGGAACTACGACGAAGTCAAGAAGGCCCTCCTCCAGCGATTCTTCATCACTCCTGAGTCTTACAGGAAGAAATTCAGAGACTTGCCCAAGAATCCTAGCAGCACCCATGAGCAGTTCGCCACCCAGCTGAGGCAGTACGTGGTGAAGTGGGTGAAGGATTCGGAAGCCACTACGTGGGACGCACTGATCGACCTGATCTGCAGGGAGCAGTTCTACCGCAGGTGCGCCCCAGAAGTGAAGGAGTGGGTGCTAGATCGGGAGCCACCCAGCTTAAAGATGGCTGCCCAGTTAGCAGACAAATATGTGGCAATTCGGCCGCAGGGGCAGAAGCGCCCACCCAGCAGCCAACCCCAAAAGACTGTACCACCAGGGGGACACCCCTCTTCAGCTCATCGCCCCCCAAAGCAAGCATCTTCCAACCCGGGTGCTTTTGGCCAGCAACCGCCCCGCAGTGCCCCTGCCAGTAATCAGAGGCCATCGGAGCCACGCCTGGACAAAAAGTGCTATGGCTGTGGGAAGATCGGACATCTGAGGATGAACTGTCCTGCATCCCAAGCACCCCAGACTCGTGCCCCAAATCCGAGTGCTGGAGCCCGGATTGCTTGCTTAACCCGGGAAGATGAGCTTCCAGAGACTGTACCCCCTCCAGTCAGTCCGATGGAGTGTGGCAAGAAACAGGTGGACTCCACGGAAAGAGTCACCTGTATGGCTAAGAAGCCCCCACCAAATATGTGGCGGCACCTGCAGCCGGTCCAAGTGGGATCCCTGCAGGGCGAAGGCTTAAGAGACTCTGGGGCCTCCATAACCGTTGTAAGCCCCCACCTGGTCGACCCTGCTGCCGTACTGCAGGGTTGCACTGCAAAAGTTACAGTGGCCGATGGGCTAGAGCGAGAAGTGCCCATGGCCAGAGTCTACCTCGACTGGGGAGCTGGACAAGAGTTAAGAGATGTTGCCGTCATGGATGGCCTCCCAACTGATGTCGTCTTGGGGAATGATCTCGGTGGAGGGATCGTTACTGCCTTCGCGAACGCCATCACCCGGAGTCAAGCGGCCAGACTACAGTCTTCATCGTCTCTGCCAGCACCGCCCAGCCCAGAGGAAAAGACCCCAGCGGCTGAACAACCGCCAACCACAGCGTCAGCCATCCCAGAGGAAAAGACCACAGCGGCCAGATCAGCACATCTGCCCCTTGCCTCTGGTGGGCCTACGTCCCCTAGCAACGCAGAGGATGTCGGTTCCAGTTTGTTGAATCCTGTGCGGGTGCCCAGTGATGCTCCTGTCCCTAGTGGTCTGCCAACTCCGGCGGTGAGTATGAGTGACTACCCCGACCCTACCATGACTGACCCCAATCTTCCCCCTGTAGAGTGTCCAAACTTAGGAGAAAGTGAGGGCCGCAGGCAGGAGTTTAGGGAAGCTCAGCTCTCTGACCCATCCCTGGAAGGTATGAGGCGCCAAGCTGGCCGCGGCCTTGCTGGGATGGGGGCAGGGAGTGTGACCTGGTGGAAACGGTTACTGTACCGGGTAGCCAAGGTAGAGGGGGATAGGCCAGTGCGGGAGAAAGTTCAACTGGTGGTTCCCAGGAGCTTTCGGGAGCAACTGATGTCAGTTGCCCATGAAATTCCTTTGGCGGGACACCTGGGGAGGGACCGGACACTGAGGCGCCTGACGCAGAACTTTTTTTGGCCCGGAGTGTCGGATGACGTCCGGACCTACTGTAAGTCCTGTGATGTGTGCCAACGGCTTGGACGCCCCAGTGCTCGGGCTCCCCTGAGGTCTTTGCCAATAGTCGGGGAACCTTTCCAACGAGTGGCCGTGGACATAGTCGGTCCCCTACCTGTGCCCAGTAGATCGGGGAAGAGATACATCCTCACCGTGGTGGATTATGCTACCCGGTATCCAGAGGCTGTGGCTCTGTCCGCCATCACTGCGGAAAAGGTAGCGGACGCTCTGCTAGGCATATTTAGTAGAGTAGGGTTCCCCAGTGAGATCCTAACCGATCAAGGGACACAGTTCATGAGTGATCTGGTCCAGTGTCTCTGGGCGAAGTGCGGAGTGCGCCAACTCCGCACTGCCCCCTATCATCCCCAGACTAACGGACTCTGCGAGAGATTCAATGGTACTCTGAAGCAGATGCTACGGGCATTTGTGACTTCGGAGGGAGGAGACTGGGAGCGATACCTGCCGCACCTCCTGTTTGCATATTGGGAGGTGCCCCAGGAGTCAACCGGATTCTCGCCCTTCGAGTTACTATATGGCCGCCGAGTACGTGGACCTCTTGACCTGTTCCGGGAATCTTGGGAGGGGGAGCTGATCCACCAGGATGAGTCCGTGGTGGAGTATGTGTTGAAGCTCAGAGATCGGTTAGAGAATCTCATGGGACTAGCGCAAGCGAATCTTGCGGAAGCACAGACCAAGCAGAAGACTTGGTATGACCAGGGCGCGCGTGCCCGGGTCTTTGGAGTAGGGCAGAAGGTGCTGGTTCTGGTGCCCACACGTCAGAACAAGCTCCAGGCTGCCTGGGCGGGGCCGTACACGGTCGCAAAACGCCTAAGCGACATCACCTACGTGGTGTCATTTGACAGCGATGGTAGGAGGCAGCGTACCTACCATATAAACATGTTGAAGGCATACCACGAGCGTGTGGGGTCGGTAGCCGCTGTGTGCTGCCTGCCGATGGAGGAACCAGGAAAAGATCCCATTCCTGACCTCCTCGCGGATGCCAAGGGTGAGGGTGGTGTAGAGGAAGTTAGCTGGAGCAGTGAGCTTGGTAACCACAAGAGGGAGCAGCTGGAGTCAGTGCTGCAGTCCTTTGAGGCCCAGTTCAGCAGGAAGCCCGGCCTGACTTCCCTACGTGCCCATCATGTAGACACTGGTGAGCATAGGCCGATTCGGCAACCCGCGTATCGGGTCTCACCAGAGGCGCAGGCGAGTATCTACCAAGAGGTGCAGGAGATGTTAGCGCTAGGCGTAATCACGCGCTCCAACAGTCCCTGGGCCGCCTCCGTTGTACTGGTTCCCAAGAAGGACCGGACAACCAGGTTCTGCGTAGACTACCGCCGGTTGAACGAAGTAACCAAATCCGACGCCTATCCCCTACCCCGCATTGACGCACTGTTAGACGAGCTGGCTGGGGCGAAGTACATCTCTACGTTCGATCTGAGCAAGGGGTATTGGCAGATACCAATGACTCCCGAGGCTCAGGAACGGTCCGCCTTCATCACCTCCTTTGGCTTGTTTGAGTTCAAAACGATGCCATTCGGGATGAAGAATGCGCCAGCCACCTTCCAGAGTGTGGTCGATGACCTGCTGAAGGGGTTCCGAGAGTTCGCCCAGGCCTACTTGGATGACATTGCTGTCTTCAGCCGAACCTGGGAAGAGCACCTGGGCCATGTGGGGTTGGTGTTAGAGAGGATTCAGTGGGCAGGTCTGACCATCAGGGCAGACAAGTGCCAAATGGGGATGACAGAGGTACAGTACCTGGGGCACCGTGTGGGGGGAGGTAAGGTGAAGCCTGAACCAGCGAAGGTGGAGGAGATCCGCGACTGGCCCCGGCCCACAACCCAGAGACAGGTCCTGGCTTTCTTAGGGATCGCAGGATACTACAGACGTTTTGTCCCTGACTTTAGTTCTGTGGCCAAACCCCTGACTGATCTGACTAAGAAGAAACTCCCCAAGATAGTTGACTGGACGACCGCATGTGAGTTGGCATTCCAGTCGTTGAAAACTGCTCTAGTACAAGCCCCAGTACTGATGGCGCCGGACTATAGTAAAAACTTTGTTGTACAAACTGATGCGTCACAGTACGGACTCGGGGCAGTACTGAGCCAGGAGGGGCCGGATGGACAGGAGCACCCTGTGGCCTATTTGAGCAGAAAGCTGCTACCGCGGGAGGTGGGGTATGCCACAATTGAAAAGGAATGTTTGGCTATTGTTTGGGCTGTGAAGAAGCTTCAGCCCTATTTGTATGGCCGCCATTTTACGGTGGTAACGGACCACAATCCATTACGGTGGCTCCAACACACCACGGGGGAAAACGGCAGACTGTTGCGGTGGAGCCTTGCTCTTCAGGTTTATGACTTCCGTATTATCCACAAGCAAGGCAAGGCTCATAGCAATGCAGATGGACTGTCACGTCAGGAGGAGCCTGAACCCCCAAAGAACTCCCGGTAACCTCGTTAAGGACTGCGGGACCAGGACCCAAATCGTTGGGACATGGGTCCCTGGTTGACCCGCTTGAATGGGGGGGGAGGAGTGTGGCCGGAGAGCCCCAGCCACGAGGCAAATGGCCGCCCTGGCACTGAAGGGGTTAATCCCTAGTGCCCGGCGCCAGTTGTAAGGACAAAGGGGCGCTTGGCGCCAAATTTGAAATGTATTGGGCGCTAGGCGCCGGGTTGTATTAAATGTTTTAAATGTATTTTTTTAAACTGTGCCGTGGTCCCGGACCCCTCCGGAGACCACGGCAGGGAGGACAGCTCCCCGGCGCGCTCAGCAGAGTGTGCGCGCCGAGGGAGAGGAGGCAGCCGCTGACCGCCGGAGTCCGGGAGCTCCGCTCCCGGCAGCGGTCAGTGTAGCCCCGGGCGCACTGGAGTGTGCGCGCCGGGGAGAAGGGTGAGCGCTGCGGCTGGGAGCTCGGCTCCCGCTGCAGTGCTCTATGTGAGAGCCGCCGCTGGGGGCCGGGAGCTCTGCTCCCAGCGCCTCAGCACAGCACGGGTGGCCAGCCGCAGCAGCCGGGACGGACGTCCCGGGCTGCTAGCCGGCGAGGGGGGTGCGCTGCAGCCCGGCTCCCCGCCGGACGCTGCAGCGAGGCCACAAGACAGACGCCGCTCAGGGGGGACCGGGCTAGCCGGCTCCCTAGCGACGTGGGCACATTAGGCGGGCGAGCAGGCTGATGAGCACTGGGGTCCGGGAGCTACGCTCCCGGCGCCCCAGCGCCACAACAAAGCCAGAGTCACGGCGGCCGGGACAAGTGTCCCGGGCCGCCGGGCTTAGGTACAGGGGGGTGCGCCGCTGCGTGCGGCGAGGCCACTGGTTAGTGCCACCCTGGGGGGACAGGGAGAGCCAGCTCCCTGGAACCCCAGAGGCAGGAAGGCAGGCTGGAGGATGGGGGAAGCCAGCCCCATACCTCCAGCACCCAGAGAGCCCTAACAGCCAGGCTGCAGGGCTAGGGAAGGCACTGCAGTGCCTGAGTATGTAGAGTCTGTGCAGGGCACAGGCTCAGTGTATATTTAAAAGGGGAAATGTACAGTGTGATTTTAAAATGTAATGTATTTAAAGATAAAATGCACTTACTTGATTGTGTGTCCCAGGAGGGGGGAATCCATAGCTGTGCAGGCTGATGGATTCTCCCAGACCTTTTCCCTAAAAACGGAATGCTTTCCCATCCAGCCTCACAGTTCCAATGGGGACAGGGAGAAAGAGAAGCAGCTTAGCTATAAGACAAGCTGAGTGGTTTCTTGGAGCTCCATGGAGATCAGCCGTAGTGGACCAGAGACCTGGACCGGGGAGCCAGGCTGCCCAGCTCTGGAGCCCAAATCCAGGCTGCAGGCAGTGAGAAGGGGTCCCGGGCAGGTTTCTGGAAGTCAGTTTAGGAGGGAAAACCTCCCCCCAGCCAGACTGAACGGCACCGTGGGAGTATCCTGCTCTCCCAGATGGGAGAGACAAAGGAGACCGACCACTCCCCACTGTCCATTGGGGACAATGTTGTGTGTGCATGAGACCAGAGCATGCACAGCTCATGGGTAAACATTGATTGGTTGTACACCACAGGGCGGGCTTACCCCCTG
Source organism: Pseudophryne corroboree (assembly GCF_028390025.1). NCBI lineage: Eukaryota > Metazoa > Chordata > Amphibia > Anura > Myobatrachidae > Pseudophryne > Pseudophryne corroboree. The sequence continues at coordinate 1,038,431,531 of NC_086445.1, forward strand.
TGGTAAGGGGTCTTGGAGAGGGATAAAAGGAGGGCAGTTGGCCCATAGGAGTGTGTATTGTAACATCTTCTTCTGCTGAAACATCTTAATTGTATGCTGTTGCCCCTAGCAATAGGGAGGAGCCTTTTTAAAGGTTATTTGAGCAATAAACACCTTTGCCTCAAGAAGACTGCTTCATCTTGTGACCAACAGGGTTAGGCCAAACCTAGCCCCGTCCTCCGGCTGTCCAGGGAAGCACCTGACGTCTCCAAGCTCCGCCTTCCGCCAGCTACCGGTAGAGGCCTAGCAAGTGGCTAGTGGGGATTCGTCGACACCACACAGGTGTGGTAAAGCAGTGCGTCGGCACATACAGAGCAGAACCGTGGTTCCAAACGCCACGGCAGGTTAGGAGTTTGGTGGTGGCAGCGAGAACCCGCCCACAGCGCAGTGGGTGGAGTCAGTAACAGGCGGTTACTGACGGTAAGCGGGAATCCCCTATGTGGTCAGGCCTCGTGCGGCTTGACCTTCCATTCTGTGCGCAGTCAACGGGACGCGGAAGCTGCGAGTGCTTTCGTACGGTATCGTCCTGTCACAGAGACCCATAGACAATCCTGATTGCAGGAAATGTAGGAAACGACCCAGTTGAAATTCCTCCGTCGGAGCACTCCGATCCTCGCACCACGCAACATATTTCCGCCAAATGCGGTGATAATGCTTCGCGGTGACTTCCTTTCTTGCCTTAATCAAGGTAGGAATGACTTCTTCTGGAATGCCTTTTCCTTTTTGGATCTGGCGTTCAACCGCCATGCCGTCAAACGCAGCCGCGGTAAGTCTTGAAAGAGGCAGGGACCCTGTTGAAGCAGGTCCCTTCTCAGAGGTAGAGGCCACGGATCGTCCGTGACCATCTCTTGAAGTTCCGGGTACCAAGACCTTCTTGGCCAATCCGGAGCCACTAGTATCGTTCTTACTCCGCTTTGCCGTATGATTCTCAATACCTTTGGTATGAGAGGCAGAGGAGGAAACACATACACCGACTGGTACACCCAAGGTGTTACCAGCGCGTCCACAGCTATTGCCTGCGGATCTCTTGACCTGGCGCAATACCTGTCCAGTTTTTTGTTGAGGCGAGACGCCATCATGTCCACCATTGGTCTTTCCCAACGGTTTATTAGCATGTGGAAAACTTCTGGATGAAGTCCCCACTCTCCCGGGTGAAGATCGTGTCTGCTGAGGAAGTCTGCTTCCCAGTTGTCCACGCCCGGGATGAACACTGCTGACAGTGCTATCACGTGATTCTACGCCCAGCGAAGGATCCTGGCAGCTTCTGCCATTGCACTCCTGCTTCTTGTGCCGCCCTGTCTGTTTACATGGGCGACTGCCGTGATGTTGTCCGACTGGATCAACACCGGTCTTCCTTGAAGCAGAGGTTCCGCCTGGCTTAGAGCATTGTAGATTGCTCTTAGTTCCAGAATGTTTATGTGAAGAGACTTTTCCAGGCTCGACCACACTCCCTGGAAGTTTCTTCCTTGTGTGACTGCTCCCCAGCCTCTCAGGCTGACGTCCGTGGTCACCAGGATCCAATCCTGTATGCCGAATCTGCGGCCCTCCAATAGATGAGCCCTCTGCAACCACCACAGAAGAGATACCCTTGTCCTTGGAGACAGGGTTATCCGCAGGTGCATCTGAAGATGCGACCCTGACCATTTGTCCAACAGATCCCTTTGGAAAATTCTTGCATGGAATCTGCCGAATGGAATTGCTTCGTAAGAAGCCACCATTTTTCCCAGGACTCTTGTGTCCAGAATCATCCCTAGGAACAGCAGACGAGTTGTCGGCATTAATTGGGATTTTGGAATATTCAGAATCCATCCGTGCTGCTTTAGCACCTCTTGAGATAGTGCTAATCCCATCTCTAGCTGTTCTCTGGACCTTGCCCTTATTAGGAGATCGTCCAAGTATGGGATAATTAATACGCCTATTCTTCGAAGAAGAATCATCATCTCGGCCATTTCCTTTGTAAAGACCCGAGGTGCCGTGGACAAACCAAACGGCAGCGTCTGAAACTGATAGTGACAGTTTTGTACAACGAACCTGAGGTACCCCTGGTGTGAGGGGTAAATTGGAACGTGGAGATACGCATCCTTGATGTCCAAGGATACCATAAAGTCCCCTTCTTCCAGGTTCGCTATCACTGCTCTGAGTGACTCCATCTTGAACTTGAACTTCTTTATGTACAGGTTCAAGGACTTCAGATTTAGAATAGGCCTTACCGAGCCATCCGGCTTCGGTACCACAAATAGAGTGGAATAATACCCCTTCCCTTGTTGTAGAAGAGGTACCTTGACTATCACCTGCTGAGAGTACAGCTTGTGAATGGCTTCCAAAACCGTCTCCCTTTCGGAGGGGGACGTTGGTAAAGCAGACTTCAGGAAACGGCGAGGTGGATCTGTCTCTAATTCCAACCTGTACCCCTGAGATATTATCTGCAGGATCCAGGGATCTACCTGCGAGTGAGCCCACTGCGCGCTGTAATTTTTTGAGACGACCGCCCACCGTCCCCGAGTCCGCTTGAGAAGCCCCAGCGTCATGCTGAGGCTTTTGTAGAAGCCGGGGAGGGCTTCTGTTCCTGGGAAGGAGCTGCCTGTTGCTGTCTCTTCCCTCGACCTCTGCCTCGTGGCAGATATGAATAGCCCTTTGCTCTCTTATTTTTAAAGGAACGAAAGGGCTGCGGTTGAAAAGTCGGTGCCTTTTTCTGTTGGGGAGTGACTTGAGGTAGAAAGGTGGATTTCCCGGCTGTAGCCGTGGCCACCAAATCTGATAGACCGACTCCAAATAACTCCTCCCCTTTATACGGCAAAACTTCCATATGCCGTTTTGAATCCGCATCGCCTGTCCACTGTCGCGTCCATAAAGCTATTCTGGCCGAAATGGACATAGCACTTACCCGTGATGCCAGTGTGCAGATATCCCTCTGTGCATCACGCATATAAAGAAATGCATCCTTTATTTGTTCTAACGACAGTAAAATATTGTCCCTGTCCAGGGTATCAATATTTTCAATCAGGGACTCTGACCAAACTACCCCAGCACTGCACATCCAGGCAGTCGCTATAGCTGGTCGTAGTATAACACCTGCATGTGTGTATATACTTTTTTGGATATTTTCCATCCTCCTATCTGATGGATCTTTAAGTGCGGCCGTCTCAGGAGAGGGTAACGCCACTTGTTTAGATAAGCGTGTTAGCGCCTTGTCCACCCTAGGAGGTGTTTCCCAGCGCTCCCTAACCTCTGGCGGGAAAGGGTATAATGCCAATAATTTCTTTGAAATTATCAGCTTTTTATCAGGGGCAACCCACGCTTCATCACACACGTCATTTAATTCTTCTGATTCAGGAAAAACTATAGGTAGTTTTTTCACACCCCACATAATACCCTGTTTAGTGGTACCTGTAGTATCAGCTAAATGTAACGCCTCCTTTATTGCCAAAATCATATAACGTGTGGCCCTACTGGAAAATACGGTTGATTCGTCACCGTCACCACTGGAATCAGTGCCTGTGTCTGGGTCTGTGTCGACCGACTGAGGCAAAGGGCGTTTCACAGCCCCTGACGGTGTTTGAGGCGCCTGGACAGGCACTAATTGATTGTCCGGCCGCCTCATGTCGTCAAACGACTGCTTAAGCGAGTTGACGCTATCCCGTAATTCCACAAATAAAGGCATCCATTCTGGTGTCGACCCCCTAGGAGGTGACATCCCCATATTTGGCAATTGCTCCGCCTCCACACCAATATCGTCCTCATACATGTCGACACACACGTACCGACACACAGCAGACACACAGGGAATGCTCTACACGAAGACAGGACCCACTAGCCCTTTGGGGAGACAGAGGGAGAGTCTGCCAGCACACACCAAAAAAGCGCTATATATGACAGGGATAGCCTTATAATAAGTGCTCCCTTATAGCTGCTTTATATATATCAAAATATTGCCATTAAATTTGCCCCCCCTCTCTGTTTTACCCTGTTTCTGTAGTGCAGTGCAGGGGAGAGACCTGGGAGCCGTCCTGACCAGCGGAGCTGTGAGAGGAAATGGCGCCGTGTGCTGAGGAGATAGGCCCCGCCCCTTTTCTGGCGGGCTCGTCTCCCGCTATTTTGTGAATCCAGGCAGGGGTTAAATATCTCCATATAGCCTCTGGGGGCTATATGTGAGGTATTTTTAGCCTTTTAATAGGTTTTCATTTGCCTCCCAGGGCGCCCCCCCCCCAGCGCCCTGCACCCTCAGTGACTGCGTGTGAAGTGTGCTGAGAGGAAAATGGCGCACAGCTGCAGTGCTGTGCGCTACCTTTAGAAGACTGCAGGAGTCTTCAGCCGCCGATTCTGGACCTCTTCTTACTTCAGCATCTGCAAGGGGGCCGGCGGCGCGGCTCCGGTGACCATCCAGGCTGTACCTGTGATCGTCCCTCTGGAGCTGATGTCCAGTAGCCAAGAAGCCAATCCATCCTGCACGCAGGTGAGTTCACTTCTTCTCCCCTCTGTCCCTCGTTGCAGTGATCCTGTTGCCAGCAGGAATCACTGTAAAATAAAAAACCTAAGCTAAACTTTCTCTAAGCAGCTCTTTATGAGAGCCACCTAGAATTGCACCCTTCTCGGCCGGGCACAAAAATCTAACTGGAGTCTGGAGGAGGGTCATAGGGGGAGGAGCCAGTGCACCCCACCTGATCTGGAAAAGCTTTACTTTTTGTGCCCTGTCTCCTGCGGAGCCGCTATTCCCCATGGTCCTTTCAGGAACCCCAGCATCCACTAGGACGATAGAGAAATCTTATTATAAATTAATAGGGGGCGATAGGTCTTGGAGATTCTGGAGGTTTTCGCTGATACTCTGTATACAAGAGCAGCAGTGAAAGGATGGCACACACACCAGCCACTGCAGGGTTAAAAAACATACTGCCACGCCCCTATGGGAACATGGACACCCCCCCATCGTGCTGTGGCCATGCCATTGTCTCAATTCACTGAGCTGACATGTTGGAAGTGATGTTGTTGACTCATTTCACCCCCTGGTATACCATTATACATCTCTGCCCTGGTCTCATCTGTACTTCCCCTGCGGAGTGAGGATCAGCTGCTTATGAGTGAGGAGCATGGGCAAACTGCACACATAATGCAGCAGGAAGCCATGTTACAGTTGATTGAATAGGTTCACATGACAGGTCACACGCCATGTGTGGCCCTGATTGGCTCTAAATATGTCAGATGACCGCTGGTGAGTGTCAGGATAGGGATGCCATCGGAACGGGGCCTTTGAATCGTTACCACATTGCCGCCTTGGCAAAATGGCTTGTAATAGTCTGTAGCTATTGCCTGCTAATTATTCAATGGTTTAGCCATCGATGGTATGCTATGGTGATCATACACAGTGGAGAATTGAAGTTTGCACACGTGCACAGGAGTGCTGTGGACACTTCCTTCCTGGTGTACGCGGCAGGAGTGACATCAGCAGCCATAGGAAAGAAACATCCATCCTGGCATTGAATGGAAAAGGCATTATCGCCCAGATTGGATACATCAAAGGTGGCCAACCATCGGATTCCGATGGCCATTCCTTGCTGACTGACCTATTGCGCTCTTACAATCGTAGCCCTAACCCTGCCTGTACTATAACAACCAACTATACTGTATACAGATATAGATCTGTATCTTTAGGATTGTGCAGGTAAATATAATCTCATAAAACAAATGGTATACTTTCAGAACTGACCCAGAGACGGTCACTGGGAAATACCCGGTTGCATTAGCAGCCAATGGTCCCTGCAAACAGTAAAATGACACAGTGATATATAACGCTGTCGCTCGCAGATCATGTAATACACGGTGCTGGTGCTGACGTCTCGAAGGAGAGACAGAACATTCCACGTCCTTAACGTTCTGGGGCTAACTTTTCCACTCTCCTAATATTTACTCAGGTTTCACAGACGTTTGCTGGATTACAAACACAATGGCCTGCCTATATACTATGGTATGACTTAATGGAAAAACAAATAGTTAAATAGTTTTCAAGAGAAACAAAGAAGATTCATAAGAGGAGGAAAATACATAAGGTGTAGAAAGAAATGACTGTAGTGAATGAGCATCACCCATAGCTCGCAGAATGAAGAACATGGGAACGTGGTGGAGAAACGAGAGATGATGGAAACGTGAGTGTGATGTGGTACTGCAAGAACTTGGGAAAGGATCAATCTGAATCCTCTGATTGCTAGTCAGTTTACATAGAAAAGAAGATGAGTAATGGAATTAGACCTGTAGAGGGAGCTAGGAGAAGGAAGTGGAAGTGTAGAGAGGTACTGGAAGCAGGAAGTGGAGAGAAGAGATATACTGGGAACAGTAAGTAGAGAGAAGAGAGGTACTGGGAACAGGAAGTGCAGAGAAGAGGGGTACTGGCAACTAGAAAGAAGAGAGGTACTGGGAAAGGAAGTGGAAAGAAGAGAGATACTGGGAACAGGAAGTGGAGAGAAGAGAGCTACTGGGAACAGGAAGCACAGATAAGAAAGATACTGGGAACAGGAAGTGCAGAGAAGATAGATACTGGCAACAGGAAGTGCAGAGAAGAGAGCTACTGGGAACAGGAAGTAGAGATAAGAGAGCTACTGGGAACAGGAAGTGGAGAGAAGAGAGATACTGGGAACAGGAAGTGCAGAGAAGAGGTACTGGATGCAGGAAGTGGAGAGAATAAAGGTAATAGAAGCAGGAACAGAAGAGAAGAGAGGGACTGGGAACAGAAAGTGTAGATAAGAGTTACTGAGAGCAGGAAGTTGAGATATGATAGAGACTGCAAACAGGTAGTGGAGAGAAGAGTAGTAGGTACTGAGAGCATGAAGTGCAGAGAAAAGAGGAACAGGGAGCAGGAAGTGGAAAGAAGAGAGGTAATAAAAGCAGGAAGAAGAAAGAAGAAATATACTGAGAGCAGGAAGTGCACACAAGAGAGGTACAGGGACCAGGAAGTGGAAAGCAGGAAAAGATAAGATAAAATGTACTGAGAACAGGAAGTGCACAGAAGAGAGGTACAGGGAGTGGAGAGAAGCCGAAAGAAGCGAGGTACTGGGTGCAGGAAGTGGAGAGATAATGGACACAGGAAGTACATATTAGAGAGCTACTGGAAGCAGGAAGTGCAGAGAAGAAATGTATGGAAGCAGGAAGTGAATATAAGAGAAGGAGGTACGGGGAGCAGGAAATACACAGAAGTGTATTACTGGGAGTAGGAAGTGCAGGGAAGAGAAGTACAGGGAGCAGGAAGTACAGAGAAGACAGGTAATAGAAGCAGGAAGAAGAAAGAAGAGAGGTACTGGGACCAGGAAGTGGAGAGAAGAGAGTTACTGTGAGCAGGAATTGCAGAGAAGAGTGATACAGGGAGCAGGAATTGGAGAGAAGAGAATGGGGTACTAGGAGCAGGAGTTGGATAAAACTAAGGGACAGGGAGCAGGAATTGAGAGGCAATGGACACAGGAAGTACACAGAAGATGCATGGAAGCAGGACGTGGATATAAGAGACTGAGGTACTGGGATCAGGAAGAGGGGAGAAGTGAGGTACTGGGAGCACGGAATGCAGAGGTACTAAGAGCAGAAAGTGGAGAAAAGATAAATAATGGGAGCAGAAAGTGCAGTAACAAGATGTACTGGAAGCAGGATGAGGAGACAAGGGACTGAGGAACTGTGGACAGGAAATGGGGAGGAGAGAGGTACTGGGAGCAGGAAGTGCAAAGAAGAGAGGTACTGGGAGCACGTCAGGAAGTGCAGAGAAGAGAGGTACTGGGAGCAGGAAGTGCAGAGAAGAGATATACTGGGAGCAGGAAGTGCAAAGAAGAGGGGTAATGGGAACAGGAAGCGCAGAGAAGAGAGGTACTGGGAGCAGGAAGTGCAGAGAAGAGAGGTACTGGGAGCAGGAAGTGCAGAGAATAGGGGTAATGGGAGAAGGAAGTGGAGAGAATAGAGACACTGGAAGCAGAAGAGTAGATAATAGACTGTGATACTGGAAGTCGGAAGCAGAGGTACTATGAGAAGAAGTGGAGAGGTAAGTTACTGGAAGCCGGTAATGGGATCAGGAAGAGCATAGAGGAGACTGTGGCACTGGGAGCAGTAACTGGATAGAAAAGAGAGACAAGTAGCAGGAAGTGGGGAGAATAGACAAACTGGTAGCAGAAATTGCAGAGAAGAAATGTACTGGGAGCAGGAATTGCAGAGAAGAAATGTACTGGGAGCAGAAAGAGGAGAGAACAGAGCTACTAGCAGGAAGTGTAGGGGAGAGAGGTACTCTGAGCAAGAAAAGGAGAGAAGAGAGTTACTGTGAGCAGGAATTGCAGAGAAGAGTGGTACAGGGAGCAGGAATTGGAGAGAAGAGAGCTACTAGAAGCAGGAAGTGTAGGGGAGAGAGGTACTCTGAGCAAGAAAAGGAGAGAAGAGAGGTACTGTGAGTATAAAAGAAGATGTTCACCAAAAAATGCAAATAAAAGACAATGGAACTTAATCTACTGCTTAATCTGCCACAGTCACTTACAATATTTTTTTTATATCTATCCACAAATGCGAACTTCTGATCAGACTTAATGCTCGCCCAATCAACACCAGGAACAACCACTGGATACACAACCTTTAGTTTATCCATGCAGATGGCATTACATCAGTGAGAGAAAACAATGTATGGAAAGGTCACTGAGCAGAGCAGAAGATCAGCAGTTCCACACTCGTGTTCTACTTACATTAGCTTTCTGCTCCTCATCGTTCCCCTTGGGCTGCTCCAGAGAGGCTCTTCTGAGCATGGGACTGTCCTCCGCTGGTTTGTTCACTAATACTGGCCTAGGTACAACTGCCATTTTAACCCAGTCTCTGGACCAGCCCCCCTCTTCTTATCCCATGTATTTCACGAGACTGATGGGGAAAAACGGAAAACTGGTTATAGAATCCAAACAAGGACTATATGTGTGATGATCGGCCTAACCTTCACCAAGGTGCTACAAGATAACCCTTTCAACCTCGCATTTATTCAACTGCAGATACACAGAGGAAACACACCATAAGAAGTCATGAAATAAAAGAAAAGGATTCAAATTATTTAGCAAGAAAGTCCCACAAAATAAAACATACACACACCACAGGGGGGAAATCATTTGTCTGAAGTCAAGATATATTCTGGCAGCATGACAGTCTTTCTAATGTTCACAACCACACAACAGGAACTTTAAGCACATCTGTAAGATTCATTTTGATAAAAGGAGCAATACCGTTTTACAACCTCTAGGTGTCATCATTGTTAAGACTATGGGGTAAATTTACTAAGATTCGTTTTTTCCCGTTTGAGGTCAAAGTTCAATCACGAATGACATCGAAAGTGTAAATATGCAACTTTTTGAATTGATTACGACTAATTTACTAAGATGCCGTATTCTGCATTTTCGGGTTTTCCGATGTCGATGTCATTCGTTTTTTTTGGCAGTGTTTTACGTGAGTGACTTGTAAAACACTGCCGACTTTAATACAATGAATCTCGGCCGGATCTGAGAGATCCGTGCTGGGCTTCATTGTGCACTTTGTTATAAAAAAAAATAAAGTTTAAATGTAAAAAAAAAATTGCGTGGGGTCCCCCCTCCTAAGGCAAACCAGCCTCGGGCTCTTTGAGCCGATCCTGGTTGCAGAAATATGGGGGAAAAATTGACAGGGGTTCCCCCATATTTAAGCAACCAGCATCGGGCTCTGCGCCTGGTCCTGGTTCCAAAAATACGGGGGACAAAAAGAGTAGGGGTCCCCCGTATTTTTGAAACCAGCACCGGGCTCCACTAGCTGGACAGATAATGCCACAGCCGGGGGTCACTTTTATACAGTGCCTTGCGGCCGTGGCATCAAATATCCAACTAGTCACCCCTGGCCGGGGTACCCTGGGGGAGTGGGGACCCCTTCAATCAAGGGGTCCCCCCCCCCAGCCACCCAAGGGCCAGGGGTGAAGCCCGAGGCTGTCCCCCCCATCCAATGGGCTGCGGATGGGGGGCTGATAGCCTTTGTGATAAGTGTTTGATATTGTTTTTAGTAGCAGTACTACAAGGCCCAGCAAGCCTCCCCCGCAAGCTGGTACTTGGAGAACCACAAGTACCAGCATGCGCCGGAAAAATGGGCCCGCTGGTACCTGTAGTACTACTACTAAAAAAATACCACAATAAAGACATTACACACACACCTTGACAGTATAACTTTAATACATCCATCCACACCTCCATATACACATACTTACCTTATGTTCCCACGCAGGTCGGTCCTCTTCTCCAGTAGAATCCATGGTGTACCTGTAGAAAAAATTATACTCACATAATCCAGTGTGTTAGGCTCCTCTGCTTGAAATCCTTTTGTAATCCACGTACTGGAAAAAATTAAAAAAACGGATACCCGACCACGAACTGAAAGGGGACCCATGTTTTCACATGGGCCCCCTTTCCCCGAATGCCAGAAACCCACTCTGACTGATGTCTAAGTGGGTTTCTTCAGCCAATCAGGGAGCGCCAAGTTGTAGCACCCTCCTGATCGGCTGTGTGCTCCTGTACTGTCTGACAGGCGGCACACGGCAGTGTTACAATGTAGCGCCTATGCGCTCCATTGTAACCAATGGTGGGAACTTTCAGGTCAGCGGTGAGGTCACTTTCGGTCAACCACTGACCTGAAAGTTCCCACCATTGGTTACAATGGAGCGCATAGGCGCTACATTGTAACACTGCCGTGTGCCGCCTGTCAGACAGTACAGGAGCACACAGCCGATCAGGAGGGTGCTACAACGTGGCGCTCCCTGATTGGCTGAAGAAACCCACTTAGACATCAGTCAGAGTGGGTTTCTGGCATTCGGGGAAAGGGGGCCCATGTGAAAACATGGGTCCCCTTTCAGTTCGTGGTCGGGTATCCGTTTTTTTATTTTTTCAAGTACGTGGATTACAAAAGGATTTACCGAGGAGCCGAAAACACTGGATTATGTGAGTATAATTTTTTCTACAGGTACACCTTGGATTCTACTGGAGAAGAGGACCGACCTGCGTGGGAACATAAGGTAAGTATGTGTATATGGAGGTGTGGATGGATGTATTAAAGTTATACTGTCAAGGTGTGTGTGTAATGTCTTTATTGTGGTATTTTTTTTAGTAGTAGTACTACAGGTACCAGCGGGCCCATTTTTCCGCCGCATGCTGGTACTTGTGGTTCTCCAAGTACCAGCTTGCGGGGGAGGCTTGCTGGGCCTTGTAGTACTGCTACTAAAAACAATATCAAACACTTATCACAAAGGCTATCAGCCCCCCATCCGCAGCCCATTGGATGGGGGGGACAGCCTCAGGCTTCACCCCTGGCCCTTGGGTGGCTGGGGGGGGAACCCCTTGATTGAAGGGGTCCCCACTCCCCCAGGGTACCCCGGCCAGGGGTGACTAGTTGGATATTTGATGCCACGGCCGCAAGGCACTGTATAAAAGTGACCCCCGGCTGTGGCATTATCTGTCCAGCTAGTGGAGCCCGGTGCTGGTTTCAAAAATACGGGGGACCCCTACTCTTTTTGTCCCCCGTATTTTTGGAACCAGGACCAGGCGCAGAGCCCGATGCTGGTTGCTTAAATATGGGGGAACCCCTGTCCATTTTTCCCCCATATTTCTGCAACCAGGATCGGCTCAAAGAGCCCGAGGCTGGTTTGCCTTAGGAGGGGGGACCCCACGCAATTTTTTTTCAGAAAATTTAGAACATTTCACCCCCCTTCCCACTGAAAAACATGCACGGATCTCATGGATCCGTGCATGCCTATACAAACACGGGATAAAAAAGCAGGTCTGTTTTTTTTAGCACTTTTTCACGATTTGTATTTTATCACGGCAGTGTTTGGCTATTGTCGGCAGTGTTTGTGTTTTGCACTTTTTAGTAATTTCCCGATTTCTAGCAAATTGCAGGCGTATTTGACCGATGGTGTATTGATTCGTGATTTTTTCCTAGGACTTCCAAAATATTACGAATGCCCTCATCACTGCCGTGATTTTTGCTTAGTAAATTACCGAGATGACACTTTGAAGAAAAAACGGCATCTCGGTCCAAATCGGGACCTTAGTAAATATACCCCTATGTATGGCAGAAATACAACACTGACACCTTCAGGAGTGTGAAGGAATTACACTTCATTAAATAAAATAAAACTCTTGTCTGCTTACAATACTTCAGTAGTGAATGTAGTAAAAAATTTGTGTATTTTAGTCAATAGTTAGAGTCTAAAAAGTTTATATAAAGTTTATCACTTTTGTCAATTTCACATTTACATAGAAGATGTCAACATACTTCTGGAATGTATACAGTATTGTATGAAGTAACAAACTGAGCTTCAAATATAAGTAAATTTGACACAACGGAACTAAAACACATACACTTGTCACATATGGTGTTAGTGTGATGGTAACAGATTATGTACAACTGCTATACATACGGTGATATACACAAAAGTGCCCAAAGAACAGTAGTAATGCGCTTTATGTCGCATCTGCAAGTTACAACAACTGAAAACAACTGCTGGGATTACATTTCCAAATGTAACTCACGCTAGGCAAGCGGCCATTCATCTGCATGTTAGAGACTCGCTCATGGGACCTATGTACACACAGATACAGCCTTCATATTTTTATTTGTCTTTCTATACCTCCAAAATCCGAAAATACTCCAACAAATTATACACAACGCAATTTTCTGGTCTGCCAGTAGGGTGTAGTAATATCTGTGTCACCAAAATGCTAGAAAACCCTGTTCCAGTCCTTCATGCATAACCCTAGATTTCAGGAGTGCAACTTATTCTAGTCCATTGTAGAGATGAGCGGGTTCGGTTTTACTCGGATTTACCCGAATCTCCTTATTGGCTATCGGACGTCACGTGTTTTGGTTAGCCAATAAGAAAAATCCAGAAAATAAATGGCGATAATTCTGGCGTAAAGACCTGAGTAAATACGATCCCGCTCATCTCTAGTCCATTGTGGCATGGAAAGAACGGAGTATCAATACAACTGGTTGTCTAGTAGGTAAGACGTCTCCACCAAGCAGCACAGAAATTTGGTTTCCTTCGTCCTTCCCATGTTGACTACTTCATACTGCAACACTACGTACAGTAAGTGAGGTATCTCTGAGTGAGTACAGCTATCACTATTCAGTATCATTCCTTACGGGACACTAGATTACGCCATAGTCTGGGGCAATGGGCTGGTCATTTTGCTCAGGTCAGTAAGACAGACAATAACACAAGACAATAGGAGTGTGTCTGCAGAGTTGCCCCTTAGCGCCTTCAGATAATCACAAATATATATTTAAACGAAGAAATTCACTTTTTTTTTTTAAATAAAAGATATACAGAATGCTTTTCTAGCTCACTTGTATTACTGGTCATCTTTTATGTCTAGAAGCTCCATTTTTATTAGCTATGAATTAAAAATATATTTTTTTTAACCCATATCTATTGTTTGCTATTTCCACAAAGTACAAAAGGGTAATACCTTTGTTTTCTGCTAATATACATTTATTAATTTATTTTATAGAAATCCTAGTTCAAAATTTCTGAAGTAAAATACAAAAAAACAAAAGAGAGAGAGATATAAGTGAGTGCATAGAAAAGAAATATTGTGTATAAAACAAGCTGTACAGAGCAATGGCTACATCATTCCATAATAAAAAATAAAAAAGTACATTTCTCTCTATAAATACACATACAGTATTTGCAATTATCTGAGGGACATATCCCCACATCGTAGCTTTATAATGGGCTTATCATTTATCCCCACCATAGCTTTATAATGGCCTTATCATTTATCCCCACCGTAGCTTTATAATGGGCTTATCATTTATCCCCACCGTAGCTTTATAATGGGCTTATCATTTATCCTCACATCGTAGCTTTATAATGGGCTTATCATTTATCCCCACCGTAGCTTTATAATGGGCTTATCATTTATCCCCACATTGTAGCTTTATAATGGCCTTATCATTTATCCCCACATTGTAGCTTTATAATGGCCTTATCATTTATCCCCACATCGTAGCTTTATAATGGGCTTATCATTTATCCCCACATTGTAGCTTTATAATGGGCTTATCATTTATCCCCACATTGTAGCTTTATAATGGGCTTATCATTTATCCCCACCGTAGCTTTATAATGGCCTTATCATTTATCCCGACCGTAGCTTTATAATGGCCTTATCATTTATCCCCACCGTAGCTTTATAATGGCCTTATAATTTATCCCCACCGTAGCTTTATAATGGGCTTATAATTTATCCCCACATCATAGCTTTATAATGGCCTTATCATTTATCCCCGCATTGCCGCTTTATAATGGGTTTACCATTTATCCCCACATTGTAACTTTATAATGGGCTTATCATTTATCTCCACATCGTAGCTTTATAATGGGCTTATCATTTATCCCCACATTGTAGCTTTATAATGGCCTTATCATTTATCCCCACATTGTAGCTTTATAATGGCCTTATCATTTATCCCCACATCGTAGCTTTATAATGGGCTTATCATTTATCCCCACATTGTAGCTTTATAATGGGCTTATCATTTATCCCCACATTGTAGCTTTATAATGGGCTTATCATTTATCCCCACCGTAGCTTTATAATGGCCTTATCATTTATCCTGACCGTAGCTTTATAATGGCCTTATCATTTATCCCCACCGTAGCTTTATAATGGGCTTATAATTTATCCCCACCGTAGCTTTATAATGGGCTTATAATTTATCCCCACATCATAGCTTTATAATGGCCTTATCATTTATCCCCGCATTGCCGCTTTATAATGGGTTTACCATTTATCCCCACATTGTAACTTTATAATGGGCTTATCATTTATCTCCACATCGTAGCTTTATAATGGGCTTATCATTTATCTCCACATTGTAGCTTTATAATGGGCTTATCATTTATCCCCACAACATAGCTCTATAATGGCCTTATCATTTATCCCCACAACATAGCTCAATAATGGGCTTATGATTTATTCCCACATTGTAGCTTTATACTTGGCTTATCATGTATCCTCACAACATATCTCTATAATGGTCTTATCATTTATCCTCACAACATAGCTCTATAATGGGCTTATGATTTATCCCCATATTGTAGCTTTATAATGGGCTTATCATTTATCCTCACAACATAGCTCTATAATGGGCTTATCATTTATCCTCACAACATAGCTCTATAATGGGCTTATGATTTATTCCCACATTGTAGCTTTATACTTGGCTTATCATGTATCCTCACAACATAGCTCTATAATGGTCTTATCATTTATCCTCACAACATAGCTCTATAATGGGCTTATGATTTATCCCCATATTGTAGCTTTATAATGGGCTTACCATTTATCCCCACAACATAGCTCTATAATGGGCTTATGATTTATCCCCACATCATAGCTTTATAATGGGCTTATCATTTATCCTCACAACAAAACTCTATAATGGGCTTATCATTTATCCCCACAACATAGCTCTATAATGGGCTTATCATTTATCCCCACAACATAGCTCTATAATGGGCTTATGATTTATCCCCACAACATAGCTCTATAATGGGCTTATGATTTATCCCCACAACATAGCTCTATAATGGGCTTATGATTTATCCCCACAACATAGCTTTATAATGGGCTTATCATTTATCCTCACAACATAGCTCTATAATGGGCTTATCATTTATCCTCACAACATAGCTCTATAATGGGCTTATCATTTATCCTCACAACATAGCTCTATAATGGGCTTATGATTTATCCCCACATTGTAGCTTTATAATGAGTTTATTATTTATCCCCACATGGTAGCTTTATTTTGGCCTTATTAATTATCCCCACATAGTAGCTTTATAATAGGCTCATGATTTATCCCCACATAGTAGCTTTATAATGGGCTTATGATTTATCCCCACATTGTAGCTTTATAATGGCCTCATAATTTATCCCCACATTGTAGCTTTATCATTTATAACATTTAGGGGTGAGAGCCCTTTTGCGGCATATTTTTTGATAATTCTTGTTGATATGGGATGCTAAGAATACAGCATATGGTTATGGGGGTAATTCCGAGTTGTTCGCTCGTTGCCGATTTTTGCAACGGAGCGATTAATGCGAAAATGCGCATGGTACGCAGTGCGCATGCGCTAAGTATTTTAGCTCAAAACTTAGTAGATTTACTCACGGCAGAACGAAGAATTTTCATCGTTGAAGTGATCGTAGTCGGATTGACAGGAAGTGGGTGTTTCTGGGCGGATACTCAGCGTTTTCACGGCGTTTGCGGAAAAACGCAGGCGTGCCAGAGAAAAACGCGGGAGTGTCTGGAGAAACGGGGGAGTGGCTGGCCGAACGCTGGGTGTGTTTGTGACGTCAAACCAGGAACGAAAAGGACTGAGCTGGTCGCAATGGCAGAGTAAGTCTGGAGCTACTCAGAAACTGCGGGGTAATCGTAACGAGAAAATTAGCTAAGCTTTCATTCGCAATTCTGCTAAGCTAAGATACACTCCAAGTAGGTGGCGACTTAGCGTGTGCAATGCTGCTAAAAGCAGCTAGCGAGCGAACAACTCGGAATCACCCCCTATATACGTTCACTTTGCTAATGGAATTGTTATATTTTGCCTTTCAACCTGTGTGTTAGGCTGTTGGTTCTGTTGTTCTGTCGTATTTCAAGCAGATTTGTGTTCATTTAAATCAGCCAATGTACTCATGTTTATAAGACGTTCTTTCACGTCTTCAATTGCAATGCATATCCTCATGTAAACATATGGATGTCATGAGCTTCAAGTTAATTAAAATGAATAAACAAACATACATAAAAAAAAACATGAATTATTCCATAATGCAAATCAGAAGCTAGTTCTTTTTTACTTCTGCATTTGTCCTGTTTATTCAGCGACTTTGCTGGACGGAGTGTGGAATGGTAATGATCCAGGCACCAGGACCCAGGTAACCCGACCAGACAGCAATAGCCCAGGTACCAGGACCCAGATAACCCGGGCAGAGAGCAATAGCCCAGGCACCAGGACCCAGATAACCCGGGCAGAGAGCAACAGCCCAGGCACCAGGAACCAGATAACCTGGGCAGAGAACAATAACCCAGGTACCAGGACCCAGATAACCCCGGCAGAGAGCAACAGCCCAGGCACCAGGAACCAGATAACCCGGGCAGAGAGCAATAACCCAGGTACCAGGACCCAGATAACACGGGCAGAGAGCAATAGCCCAGGCACCAGGACCCAGATAACACGGGCAGAGAGCAATAACCCAGGCACCAGGACCCAGATAACCTGGGCAGAGAGCAACAGCCCAAGCACCAGATAACGCGGGCAGAGAGCAATAACCCAGGCACCAGGACCCAGATAACCCGGGCAGAGAGCAATAACCCAGGCACCAGGAACCAGATAACCCGGGCAGAGAGCAATAGCCCAGGCACCAGGACCCAGATAACCCGGGCAGAGAGCAATAGCCCAGACACCAGGACCCAGATAACCCGGGCAGAGAGCAATAGCCCAGGCACCAGGACCCAGATAACCCGGGCAGAGAGCAATAGCCCAGGCACCAGGACCCAGATAACCCGGGCAGAGAGCAATAGCCCAGGCACCAGGACCCAGATAACACAGGCAGAGAACAATAACCCAGGCACCAGGACCCAGATAACCCGGGCAGAGAGCAACAGCCCAGGCACCAGGACCCAGATAACACGGGCAGAGAGCAATAACCCAGACACCAGGAACCAGATAACACGGGCAGAGAGCAATAGCCCAGGCACCAGGGCCCAGATAACACGGGCAGAGAGCAACAGCCCAAGCACCAGGAACCAGATAACCTGGGCAGAGAACAATAACCCAGGCACCAGGACACAGATAACCCGGGCAGAGAGCAACAGCCCAGACACCAGGACCCAGATAACACGGGCAGAGAGCAATGATCCAGGCACCAGGACCCAGATAACCCGGGCAGAGAGCAATAGCCCAGGCACCAGGACCCAGATAACACGGGCAGAGCACAATAACCCAGGTACCAGGACCCAGATAACCCGGGCAGAGAGCAATAGTCCAGGTACCAGGTAACCGACCCGGAGAGCAATGGCCCAGGCACCAGGACCCAGATAACCCGGGCAAAGAGCAATAGTCCAGGTACCAGGACCCAGATAACCCGCGCAGAGAGCAACAGCCCAGGCACCAGGACCCAGATAACCCGGGCAGAGAGCAATAACCCAGGCACCAGGACCCAGATAACCTGGGCAGAGAGCAATAGCTCAGGCACCAGGACCCAGATAACCTGGGCAGAGAGCAATAGCCCAGGCACCAGGGCCCAGATAACCCGGGCAGAGAGCAATAGCCCAGGCACCAGGACCCAGATAACCCGGGCAGAGAGCAATAGCCCAGGCACCAGGACCCAGATAACCCGGGCAGAGAGCAATAGCCCAGGCACCAGGACCCAGATAACCCGGGCAGAGAGCAATAGCCCAGGCACCAGGGCCCAGATAACACGGGCAGAGAGCAATAGCCCAGGCACCAGGGCCCAGATAACACGGGCAGAGAGCAATAACCCAGGCACCAGGACCCAGATAACCCGGGCAGAGAGCAATAGCCCAGGCACCAGGACCCAGATAACCTAGGCAGAGAGCAATAGCCCAGGCACCAGGGCCCAGATAACCCGGGCAGAGAGCAACAGCCCAAGCACCAGGACCCAGATAACCTGGGCAGAGAGCAATAGCCCAGGCACCAGGGCCCAGATAACCCGGGCAGAGAGCAACAGCCCAGACACCAGGACCCAGATAACCCGGGCAAAGAGCAATAGTCCAGGTACCAGGACACAGATAACCCGCCCATAGAGCAATAGCTCAGGCACCAGGAACCAGATAACCCGGGCAGAGAGCAACAGCCCAGACACCAGGACCCAGATAACCCGGGCAGAGAGCAATAGCCCAGGCACCAGGACCCAGATAACCCGGGCAGAGAGCAACAGCCCAGACACCAGGACCCAGATAACCCGGGCAGAGAGCAATAGCCCAGGTACCAGGACCCAGATAACCCGGGCAGAGAGCAATAGCCCAGGCACCAGGACCCAGATAACCCGGGCAAAGAGCAATAGTCCAGGTACCAGGACCCAGATAACCCGGGCAGAGAGCAATAGCCCAGGCACCAGGACCCAGATAACCCGGGCAAAGAGCAATAGTCCAGGTACCAGGACCCAGATAACCCGGGCAGAGAGCAATAGCCCAGGCACCAGGACCCAGATAACCCGGGCAAAGAGCAATAGTCCAGGTACCAGGACCCAGATAACCCGGGCAGAAAGCAATAGCCCAGGCACCAGGACCCAGATAACCCGGGCAAAGAGCAATAGTCCAGGTACCAGGACACAGATAACCCGCCCATAGAGCAATAGCTCAGGCACCAGGAACCAGATAACCCGGGCAGAGAGCAACAGCCCAGACACCAGGACCCAGATAACCCGGGCAGAGAGCAATAGCCCAGACACCAGGAACCAGATAACCCGGGCAGAGAACAATAGCCCAGGCACCAGGACCCAGATAACCCGGGCAGAGAGCAATAGCCCAGGCACCAGGACCCAGATAACCCGGGCAAAGAGCAATAGCCCAGGTACCAGGACCTAGATAACCCGGGCAGAGAGCAATAGCCCAGGCACCAGGAACCAGATAACCTGGGCAGAGAGCAACAGCCCAGGCACCAGGTAACCCGCCCAGAGAGCAATAGCTCAGGCACCAGGAACCAGATAACCTGGGCAGAGAGCAATGGCCCAGGCACCAGGACCCAGATAACCCGCCCAGAGAGCAATAGCCCAGGCACCAGGACCCAGATAACCCGGGCAGAGAGCAATAGCCCAGGCACCAGGAACCAGATAACCTGGGCAGAGAGCAACAGCCCAGGCACCAGGTAACCCGCCCAGAGAGCAATAGCTCAGGCACCAGGAACCAGATAACCTGGGCAGAGAGCAATGGCCCAGGCACCAGGTAACCCAACCAGAGAGCAATGGCCCAGGCACCAGGACCCAGATAACCTGGGCAAAGAGCAATAACCCAGGCACCAGGTAACCCACCCAGAGAGTAATAGCTCAGGCACCAGATAACACGGGCAGATAGCAATAGCCCAGGCACCAGATAACCCAGGCAGAGAGCAATAGCCCAGGCACCAGGACCCAGATAAGCCGGGCAGAGAACAATAACCCAGGTACCAGGACCCAGATAACACGGGCAGAGAGCAATAACCCAGGTACCAGGACCCAGATAACACGGGCAGAGAGCAATAACCCAGGTACCAGGACCCAGATAACACGGGCAGAGAGCAATAACCCAGGTACTAGGACCCAGATAACCTGGGCAGAGAGCAGGCACATTGCGAGAGCTTGTGACCACACTCATAGATGCTACAGATTAATGAAACCAGACTGAGATCGGCCGTGAACCAGACACACTGCAGCCCGACCGTGGAATAAGCCAGTCACAGCACATACTCTACTATACTTCAGAAGGAGGAAATATGAAGAGAAAGAAAAAGACCAGCAGCACAGAGCTTAATCTAGCAGTGACGAAAGAAACTAATAATTACCAACTGTGGAAATGTAAAGTTGAAATCCTGCCATCTAGAGATGACCTGTGGGAGGTTATAATTGCTTAATGACCAGAAACTAATAACCAAGAAAGCACATGAATGATGCAGCCATAAGATTATTAGTTGAAGATGACCAGCTAATTCACATAAGACATGAGAGTACATGTGGGCTGCACTACAGAAGCTGCATAAAAGATCCTGATCATTTCTACTAACAGAACCATACCAAATGAGACGCGAGGCTGGAGACATTGGCCCTCATTCCGAGTTGATCGGTCGCAAGGCGAATTTAGCAGAGTTACACACGCTAAGCCGCCGCCTACTGGGAGTGTATCTTAGCATCTTAAAATTGCGACCGATGTATTCGCAATATTGCGATCACAAACTACTTAGCAGTTTTAGAGTAGCTCCACACTTACTCTGCCTGTGCGATCAGTTCAGTGCTTGTCGTTCCTGGTTTGACGTCACAAACACACCCAGCGTTCGCCCAACCACTCCCCCGTTTCTCCGGCCACTCCTGTGTTTTTTTCCGGAAACGGTAGCGTTTTCAGCCACACGCCCATAAAACGCCGTGTTTCCGCCCAGTAACACCCATTTCCTGTCAATCACATTACGATCGCCGGAGCGATGAAAAAGCCGTGAGTAAAAATACTATCTTCATTGTTAAATTACTTGGCGCAGTCGCAGTGCGAATATTGCGCATGCGTACTAAGCGGATTTTCATTGCGATGCGATGAAAAATACAGAGCGAACGACTCGGAATGAGGGCCATTATTACAGCTCTGGTCTATGGGACGCAAAAAGAGCTGACATGTACAAGCCATACTTCCTGAAGCAGCTATGAACCTAGACTTTGTGAAAAGCAGGCATGTACTGTACTATGAATTCCAGCCAGGACAACATGGAATGTTATTAAAAAGGTACCAGCAGAATGTGTAAACTACACTCACTAACACATGAACAAATAAGATGAGTAGAGCTTTTAAAGTGACTAGTGACATGACAAGTGATCGGAATGTCTTTACTGCAATCTCCTTGTAAACAGACAATCTATCTTGCAATATGAAGCAATATTACAGCTGCAGGAATTGGGCTTTGTCAGCTCATGAGCTTCAGTGCAAACGTTATTAATCTAGCAGGGCGATAAAAGATGTGCTATATGTTCCTTAGATGAAAGGAGGACTTTTGTCTGTAAGATGCATGGGGGCGAAAGGACTCACCATCACGTTCCAAGGGAACAAGTGCATAATCCAGGATAGAAACAAGGTGATAGCCACAGTCAGCCAAAGAGGAAGAACAGCTGCTCCGTCTCAAGACAGCAAAGCAGCAGGTGAGACTAAGCGCACACACAGTGACTGTATTTATATGTGGCACAGACACCTAGGGCAAAGACATACACACAGCATAAGAGAACTGCAAAAGAGAAAACTCAGAAAGGATCGCACAATCTTACAGGTGTGAGCACTGTACAAAAGCTAAAGCCACAACAGTAACATTACCAAAACTAAGTGTGAGCATAGCATTGTGTATCTATTATAGCTGCAGGGAGAGTAGTGCATACGGGCACCTCAGTCCAGGGGGGGCCTGCACCACACACATGCATCCATGACTGACCACAGTGCCTCCCACACGGTGCACCTATGCTTCTCCCGCCGTTACATCCTTTTAGTGATGTATTTTGAAAGATGGCGCCGCACATGAGCTATTAGAGACTCTGGTTTCTTCTGCGGCTCTAGCATCTTCCCAAATCTATCACCGGAAAGATGGCGCCGCACATGAGCTATTACAGACTCTGGTTTCTTCTGCGGCTCTAGCATCTTCCCAAATCTATCACCGGAAAGATGGCGCCGCACATGAGCTATTACAGACTCTGGTTTCTTCTGCGGCTCTAGCATCTTCCCAAATCTATCACCGGAAAGATGGCGCCGCACATGAGCTATTAGAGACTCTGGTTTCTTCTGCGGCTCTAGCATCTTCCCAAATCTATCACCGGAAAGATGGCACCGCACATGAGCTATTAGAGACTCTGGTTTCTTCTGCGGCTCTAGCATCTTCCCAAATCTATCACTGGAAAGATGGCGCCGCACATGAGCTATTAGAGACTCTGGTTTCTTCTGCGCCTCTAGCATCTTCCCAAATCTATCACCGGAAAGATGGCGCCGCACATGAGCTATTAGAGACTCTGGTTTCTTCTGCGGCTCTAGCATCTTCCCAAATCTGTCACCGGAAAGATGGCGCCGCACATGAGCTATTAGAGACTCTGGTTTCTTCTGCGGCTCTAGCATCTTCCCAAATCTATCACCGGAAAGATGGCGCCGTGTTAAACGCACAGGGAGCTGCTGCACCGTATGGGAGGCATGTTCAAACAGGTGGTGGTGGGGGTGTGTGTGAAATGCTTCATGGCGGGGGTGGCCACTTCATGGTGGGGGACCCACTGCACACAAGCACCCCCTCCCCCCCCCAGTTCTTAATATGCCACTGCTGAGGCCACTTGCTCCTATAAAATGACTTACACCAGGGGGCAACAAGTGACTTTCAAAGAGGACTAAAGACGGCCAAGCTTGGAAATGTTGAGATTTTTACAGTCCCCATGGAAAGCTTTGGGAACAAGTCGCAGTTAATTTCCCAACGGTCGGGATCCCGGCAGCCGATGAAAAACTGACAGTCGGAATCCCGACAAACGCTCGGTATTCCCCCTTGGATGGTGGTATGAATATAATAGTGTGGCGAGCAAAGCGAGCCACTGGGCCCAAAGCGTGGCAAGCGCAGCATGCTCCCGAGGGGGCTCGATGCGCCGCTGTTGGGTTTCCGGTGTCGGCCTCCTGACCGCTGGGATCCCGGCCGTCGGGAAATCAAACCAAATCCTTGGAAACTGCTCTTGCAAATTATACCAGCTGTGTTACCTTCATAATAAATGGCCAAAATACCTAAATAATAAATAATGCGGAGAACCTCAAAAGTGGATTGTCGGCAAATTTTATGTAATAAATAGGTCCCTAAGCCTCTAGCAGGAGAAAGCCATCACAGGCTATAGGGAAAGTTCGGTTCAGTGGACTAAACCCCAGTTGTTGAGAACGGGTGTTGAGGTCCAAGGCTTGATATTGCATGTGAAGTTACACTGGAGGGGCTGCAGGTGGCGCTATTACTAATGTGTTATTTCATAGTCTCTCTGTGTTGTGATAATCTTACCTGTGGCTCTGGATAGCCTCCTATGCACAAGTTGTAATATTATTATTATCTTTTATTTATATGGCATCACAAGGCTTCCGTAGCACCATACATAGGTTACGTCGGTATGATGAAACGCCTGCATTGTTTTATGCTAAAGTTATTCTGCATAAATCTTTCCCGCAGGTTTGATGAAGAATGATATTCTGCAACAGACAACTCTCCTGGGAGGGGGACAGCTCTCCATGCCGGAATGTCAGGGAGACACAAGCTTGGAGGGAGTTCTACAGACTTCCAGGATAGCAGAGAGCTCTCCCAGATCCCGCCCACTCCGCGCTGTTTGGGTGATCACGGTCACATGGGGCATACGACATGCCTTATTTCCAAAGTGCGCATACTTTGTCCTGATTGGCTAAATGAATGAATACAGTAATATAGAACCAAACACAGGAAAGGAGATACAACGTACAGCCCTGCGCTAACAACAAAGGTGTCTGATTATCATTATTTTCTGTCACCGCTCGTCACCATGATATAGAATCTATCGCACAATTTAACAAGAGACAGTCACCTTCTAGAAGATAATAACTAGAATTTGGTCGCTATGGGCAACATTTCCACTTCTAAAAACCAGCACTTTAGTAAATATACCCCATACTGCTTTGCTAGCCAGTCCAGGTCCCTCGCATGCAGCCAAGACTGGGCAGTGCCAGGGCACACGTGCACACTGAGCCAGAAGCTCACACTCACACTTACAATTGCAGTTTCAACAACATAAATGTGTAAAAAAAAAGGTAAGAAAATGAATTATTTTTATATAACATTTAAAGGGAAAAATCCTGTATTATTCCTCTACTGTTCCCAGCAATCACCCTCCCGAGAGAGCAACGATGACAATAGACAGAAGGACTATGCACAATGGAAGGTATCGCCAGAGGCAGCCGGCAATACCCAGCAATGCCACAAAAGCCATCGGGGACTATCAGTAAGACGCGCGGTCACTGACAGATACGAGGCATGATACAGTGTGACCATTACCTGTCTACATGGGATTGCAGCCCCTTGCGGAGATAAAGCTGTTGCCCCAGGCGACGCATGTCATCGGCTGACGGCAGCTCATGGAGAGTGTGTGCCGGGGACGCAAAGCAGGAGCTGTGCGATAACATTATGTTATCACACTGCGTCCAGCTATTCGCCAGGGGCCCAGGGCAGGCTCTTATTGGAGCACGTTCCCTGGCAACAGGGACTGAGTAAATTCATGTGAAGATATCAAGTTTCACTTTTCAAATTTATTATATCACCATAAAAAAATGTGGATTGTGATAAATATGCTCCTTAGTGTCGGCTCATGTAGCAGTGAAAAGCGCTGTCTCAGATAACAGAGATTGTCACTGCTTCCTCGTATTCATGAAGGAGTTACCGTGACGAAGCCGGTGATTTCCCCCGGCGGGATAGCTTAGCTACTGCTCCTACTCCATCTCCGTCACTCCACCCCATGTCCAGCGTCTGTCCTGTTTATGTGGGCGGACGCTGGTCCCCAAGGCACTGCTGGAACATGCGCCGTCTGCAGAAGACCAACCAGATCTGCACTTTATAATACCCCATTCACATCGCACTAAAAACCCGGTATCGACACGGCATATTGCCGTGTCGAAACGGGTCAGTGTGCGATGTGAAAGGTCCTTTTCAGAATTAGCGGGTCGCCTGACCCGGTAATTCAACCCGGTAAAAAAGAAGGGTTATTACCGGGTTGATTACCGGGTCAGGCGCAGTGTGAATGGGAGCCGTTCCGATGCGACGCGGCTCCCATTCACAGCATAGGCAGAGGCGGCGCAGGAGATGAGCTTATCTCCCGGCGCCGCCTCCACCCCCGCCCCTGCTGCTGCTGCGCCCTCCGCTGCTATGGCAACAGACCCGGTATATTGCCGGGTCGGAAAGCCATCAACGGAGCGCAAATGCCGGATCCCACCCGGTAAGTACACGTTTCTCTTACCGGGTAGGATCCGGCATTTGCGATCTGAATGCAGCATCAGTGATCGCAGAGGGGCTGCTTACCAGAGAATGACAACAGGCAGGTATTACTGAATGGCAACACAGCACTACTATATATCGATATAATGTGATATAGGGCACAGTAGCGGATCTTGCCACGGGCAAACAGGACTTTTGCCCGGGGCGCCGCCTTCCGGAGGGCGCCGGCGCCATCCGGAGGGCGCCGCACCAGGGCAAGATCCGCTGCTGCTATGCCCCCCGCTGCCCGCTGCCCCCCGCTGCCACTGGCCGCTATGAAGGGAAACTAGAGTTTCCTTTCGTGGAGAGGTCCTTTACTGTGCGGTGAGCGATGACGTCATCGCGCACCGCCCATTAAAGGACCTCTCCACGAAGGGCTTCACAGCGGCCAGCAGCAGCGGGGGGCACATTTCAGAGCGCTACAGTAGTCTGTACAGGGGGCGTAAATGACCACGCCCCCTGTACGAAGCCACGCCCTTATTGCCGCCCGGGGCACGCAAAGCCCCAGAACCGGCCCTGATAGGGCAGCACGGATGGTGTAATGGTTAGCATTGCTGCATCACAGTGCTGAGGTCATGGGTTCGATTCCCACCATGGCCCTTACTGTGTGGAGTTTGTATGTTCTCCCCGTGCTTACGTGGGTTTCCTCCGGGTACTCAGGTTTCCTCCAATAATCCAAACATATACTGGTATGTTAATCAGCTTCAACAAAATTAACCATAGCGAGAATGTGTCTGCGTGTGGTAGGGAATATAGAGTGTAAGCTCCACTGGGGCAAGGACTGATGTGAATGGCCAAATATTCCCTGTACAGTGCTGCGGAATATGTGTGCGCTATAGAAATAACTGGTAATAAATAAATAATATATACTGGAAATTACTGGGGAATAGAGACCGTAAAATGGTAAAAGAGTATGTTGAACCTAATTCTCATGTAGTTTAAGTTGTGTGAAATGTAAATGGGTTTGTAAATGTCAGAAAATCCACAACATTTGCAATTTGTCAGCATACAAACAAAATACATTTCTTACACCAGGAATAAGATTAAAATAAAAGAAAAAACAAAGAAAAAAAACAGTTCCATAATTTAATATACCATAATTATATATTTAAAATCAGATTTTCAACCTTGTTTTTATTCCTTGATACATTAAGATTGTCAGTACCGAGACCCTGGTGGCCAGCAGGGGAGGAGGACGTGCCCTGGAGCTCTCAGCACGACGTCCGCTATCTATTAGCCCTCCCCTGCTTCTGGCGCACACATAGTGCACTTAAATACTCCCTCCCTCCCTGCCCGCCGGGCCCACTATCGGGGGACGCTTTTCCGGGAGCTGGGGGCCGCTCGCGGAGCTCCGGAGCCCCGCGGCCTGTATCACCTCCACAGGCCGGGACCTCGATTTCAGCCGCGACCCGCCGCGGACTTCCAGGGCGGCGGAGCGGAAGATTCTGCTTCGCCCGCGCCCGCGGCTGAGACACCCGCTCACCATACCCCCCCGGGAAGGCGGCCACTGACCTGTTGAATCCCTCTCTGGCGGCACCAAGGCGCTGGACAGCCGGGAAGAGGCTATTCCTCAGGCTGCATTACATCTCCCCCTGTACCTGGGGGCCATCTTGGAGGAGGCGAGCTGGTAAGCTGAAGCTCCCTGCTACAGGCAGCCAGCTGTGGTCACTGGCAGGTCCGTGATCCTTGCTGGCTGTCCTCTCTGGCCAGGTTGGAATCTGCTAAATGGGACCTGGGATCTCATACCCTCTTATTATTATACCTCCAATTTTTATACTTTATTTCTTGAAGATATATCATTCATCTATATTACATCTAATATCTAATTGCACTTATTGAACTCCCTCTGCTGGAGGAACATTATACTGCGGCTCATATTATTATATATCTCAAGCTGTCTACGGCCGCACTCACTGCTGTTATTATCTCACTATTCTGATGATGGACAAATTTGCGGCCAAACCGTCGCGGGGTACTCGTAGCAACCAGTCGGGTAGAGGCCGAGGCAGTGATAACTCCTCGGTAGATAGCCCTCCATCACCCTCATTGGGTTCACATTCTAGCCCCCGAGGCCAACCTGTGTCCGTATCCGCAATGGATTCTGCAAAATCCTGCACGACGAATGAGATAACGGATATCCTGTCTAAGTTATTAGACCAAAAATTGGCTCCTCTAAAAGACTCGCTTGACTCCGCTCTCACTCAACTGAACCAACATGCTCAGCGACTCACCGAGGCAGAACAGAGAATATCCGATTTAGAGGATGATCTCACTACGGCTAAGACGGCTCTCTCTGACCAAGAAAAATGTGTTGCTTCTATTCAGGATAAGCTTGAGGACCTTGAAAACCGTAACAGGAGAAACAATGTGCACCTCATCGGCCTACCGGAGTCGGTGAAACCTCGTGACCTCATGACGCTCGTCTCTCAATGGATGCCTAGGGAGCTGGGCTGTGTTTCGGGCTCTGGATCCATAGTAGTGGAACGTGTACACCGTATTGGCCCTGAACGGCAATCCACAAGAGATAGACCCCGGCCTGTCATCCTGAGAGTCCTCAACTACGCTGACAAGGTCATGATATTAGACGCCTAGAGAAAATGTGCCGACTTGAAATACCAAGATGCTAAATTGCTGCTTTTCCAGGACTTTTCCTATATGGTTGCTTCCAAACGGGGAGAATTCTCGCCTGTTTGCAAGAGACTTTTTGAACTGGGTCACCGCTTTGCGCTTCTCTATCCGGCTAAATTGAGAGTCACTCATGCGGGAAAGGCCTACTTCTTTGAGACTCCAAAGACGGCCAAGAACTTTGAAGATTCACTATCCTCACACTCCTCTGCCGGGATGGACGATGAGGACTGATACCCAATGGCCTTGTATATTCGCATCTTCTTGAACAGTACAGATTCAGGTTCTTAGTAACTACTAAGAGTGGGTTCTACCACCGGTTGATATATTTTTTGTTTATCTCTATATATGTGGGTATATTGTCACCTATACCTTATTGCATTTCCCGAAATATTCTCTCTCTCGGTGACCGCTTATCCTATTTTCAATTCTTCTTGAAATGCTCTCTACTTTCTTTGACTCTTTTTCTTCCTCCTCTTCTCCGACTAAACCCCCCCCCCCCTTTTTCCTTTCCTTATCTGTTATTGTTATGTTTGATAATTGTACGGTCTCTTGGCACGGTTCTCCACTATACGCATGTTTTAGGTTGGAATCAATTAGGCGTCTCGGTGGGCCGCTCCATAGACCTCTACACTCTGGTTCGTATAATACTTCAAATAATTTTGAGTCGGGATTTTGATCTAGATGTTGTTCAAACTTATTGTATGTCATTGTCACCATTGTTCCTTTTATCCTTATACTGCTTTGGTACAGGTATTTTGCTCGCTAGCCCGCTTGCTGGGACGGGCTGGTTGGGTCTATCATTACTAGTTAAATGGAAATTTTGGCCTAGAGTAGGTATAGGTTAAATGTCCTTGAATGTTGCCACCTCCACTAGAGTACAGTCCCAAATTACATTTGTAACCTGGAATGTTGAGGGTTTAAACACCCCGGTCAAAAGGAGAAAGATTCTCTCCTATCTTAAACGTCTAAAGCCTGACATAGTTCTCTTACAAGAGACTCATTGGAAAAATACGGACCCTAATGTTGTGAGAGATTCCTGGGTAGGGGAATTTAAATCGGCCTCTTACTCAGCCAAACGAAGGGGTGTACTGATTCTTTTTAATAGACGCCTCACGTATCAAATAAATGATAGTCTCAGTGACCCTGAAGGCCGCTATTTATTTATAAAAATCACTATTTTCGGTGTTCTCTACACCATAGCTACTATCTACGCACCTACTGGCCCCAACTCACTCTTTTTTTTCTAATATTTACAATAAGTTACAAGAATGGGCGGAGGGGGTGATTATTTTAGGCGGAGACTTCAATACTGTCCAATCTCCGGGTTTGGATAGATCCACCTCTGCTAGATCGCATATTTCTACACCGCCCCAATCCCTGTCTTTATTAACTGACTCACTGCGGCTCTACGACCCCTGGAGATGCCAATATCCTGACTCCCGAGAGTACACATTTTACTCTCATCCACATCATTCCTCTTCTCGCCTTGACTATTGGCTAATCACTGACACCCTATTGCAGCGCGTGGCTGAAACTAAAATAGAACCCATATCATTATCCGACCATGCCCCAGTTTGGTTTACCCTTAATTTACACTCCCCTATCTCTCAGTCGTATAATTGGAGATTTCCAGCCTATCTTACAAAATCCTCTGATTTTTGCACACACCTAGAACAAACGTTTCGTAATTATGTAGCAGACAATGGTACACATATGGAGGACATCAATTTGTTTTGGTCAGCTTCGAAGCCAGTGATTCGAGGACATATTATGGAGTATGTTTCTAGGAGACGCAAGCTGCTCGCTATCCAATTACAGGACCTTGATTGTAACCTGACCAAAACTTATGACACACTCTTGTTGCAGGATTCACCCGACAACCGACAGGCCTATCTCGCTGCTAAGCAACTGTATGACTCATTGTATACGGAGCGGGCGAGTTTTTCATACGATTTACAACGGAATAGATTTTTTCGAGGGGGAAATAAATCCGGGAGATTGTTGGCGAATCTGGTTCGGTCGTACTCCGCTCCTTCTCGTATTCCCCAACTAATCACAGATTTGTGTGCAGCCATCTTTGATACTCCCTCAATCTCTGAGGCCTTCTTACAATATTATAACACTCTCTATGAAGCCCCCTTGGATCATCCGACTCTTGGAATGCGATTCCTTGAGAGGGCAAAACTACCTGTTTTAACGGAAGAGGAAAGAAAATCCTTAACAGAACCGGTCACAGAACCGGAATTACTTGCTTTGATTAAATCACTGCACAATGGCAAGTCTCCTGGCCCGGACGGATTTGGGGCGGAGTATTACCGAATTCTGGCCCCCCATTTATCACCCCATTTATTATCTCTTTTCAATGCGCTGTTGGAGGGTAAACCTCCCCCCATGGGATTTAGTTTAGCTAGAATTGTGCTGTTTACAAAACCGGGAAAAGATCCCCGATATACTCAATCTTATAGACCTATTTCATTATTGAATCAGGACATGAAGCTTTTTACAAAACTAATTGCAACAAGACTTCAACCAATTCTGAATAGGGTCCTGCATCCTGCTCAAACAGGGTTTGTCAAAGGTAGAACCTCAGTTCATAATATCCGTACGCTGATTGCAACAATGTATAGTGCACAACAATCTGCCTGCCCAAACGCTCTTATTGTAAGCTGTGACGCCGATAAGGCGTTTGACCGCGTCTCCTGGTCTTATTTGCTTCGTATTTTTCATGCCCAGCAATTTGGTGAGGAATTTATTCATCTATTCAGAATGTTATATACACTACTTCAGGCACATTTGACTATAAATGGTTTAAACTCGTCTGCCTTCACGTTAGGTAGAGGGACCCGTCAGGGATGCCCTCTTTCCCCCCTGCTATTTAATCTGGCCCTAGACCCTTTGATACGTAATTTTATACTATATCCCACTTGGCAAGGTATTATGGTAGGTGACAACGAAGTCAAGGTATCTGCTTTTGCTGACGACCTGTTACTATATTTTACCGACCCCAAACAGGCATTTCCATCGTTACTAACCACACTGCATGATTTTAATTTAATTTCCGGATTTCTTATTAATTTTGATGAGACAGAGGCGCTGGCATTGGGAGGAGAGGCGGCACGGGATTGGGGCGACTCATTTCCCTTCAGATGGGCCCACCGATATTTAAAATATTTAGGCCTCCGTATCCCGCCACTCCTCACTGACCTATCTACAGTGAACTTTTCTTACCACATCACTCAAATGACGAATTACTTTTTGAAATGGCAACATCTCCCGATCTCTTATCTGGGTAGGTGCCATTTATATAAGATGGTTTCCTTCCCTCGACTACTTTATCCAATCCAGATACTCCCATTTATATTGTCCAAACGTTATGTCCATTCTATTAATAAAGCCCTTACTAAATTTATCTGGGCAAATAAACGTCCCCGCATTGCACTTTTTAAATTAAAACAACCCCCGTCACTTGGTGGTGTTAATCTCCCCTGTCCTGAAGACTACTCTCTAGCTGCCAACTATAGATACGCTCTGGATTGGATAGAGGATAGTGACAATTTTGTTAATAGAGCTTTGGTACAAGCTTTCTCACCTCAACACACTTTGGTACATTTATTGCATTTTGCTGATATCCCTCCTCAACATGACTGACTCCATAATCCATTGTTATATGCCCCATGTACAGCTTGGCGTAAATTTAGGAAACGTTTAGGCCTCTCCCTAACGGATTCTTTATTTCAGCCTTTATTGTGTAATCCACAATTCCAGGGTGGAGAGGATAATGGGATTGTTCATGGCTGGCATCTCCAGGGCCTTTCCTTCTTATATCAATTTCTGAATGTAGAATGCTCTGCAATATTGACTTTAGCACAACTAAAAGTAAAATACCCCACTCTTAATTTTCCTCTTTTTGCCTATTTCCAAATTTGTAGCTTTGTTACTAGCAAATTGTCACGATTGCACTCCTCTGACTTCACTTTTCCCCTAGATGGCCTGGTACGACAGTCTCCAGGAGCCCCATATAACACTTCTTTAATTTATTCTCATACTAGGCGGAGGTTGGATCTATCTAAACTCACAACAGGGATGGCCAAATGGACAGACACCCTCCCTGACACTGATCTCCTGACAGTGATTCGGTGGTGTGGTGTACTAAATAAACAACTAGTCTCATCTTCCTATGCTGAGATGCACTTTAAAATACTACACAGAGCCTACTACACCCCCAGACTTAGGTTTCTCACTGGAGTACCTGATAATTTTTTATGTTTTAAATGTAAATCTCCCGAAGCCGATATTATTCATTGTCTCTGGGCATGCCCGGTAGTACAAACATTTTGGACGGCATGTGGAACTTCACATTGCTTTTAATATTACTATGGTCTGGGCTTTCTGGAACTTCATAAATACTCAGGATCCCCCATATTCTAAAGGGACGACATTACTGTTGGCTCGTGTGGCTGCTGCAGCAAAGAAAACTATTCTATCCCAATGGATACATTCGGAGCCGATACCCCTTTCCCTCATGTTACCACATTTAACATACCTCTATCAAATGGATTGGGTTGATTGTTCCCTAGACGCAGAGTCGCGCTCGCCAACATTTTTTGCCATTTGGTTACCCTACCTACTCACGCTACCAACTGCCACCAGGGAATATGTGTGCGCAAAGTAGTTCGATTAACAACATGGTATAATACGGAATCTCTCATTAAAGGCTCACCACCCTTTTAAAATTGTTAGACTCATGTTACATTCTCCTGCTTGAACTATATGGTTGATTGTCCTCATAACCTTGCTTATACTATTTAAAGTTTTTGTTCAACTTTTTTATTGGCAATTTCTGTACCTTGCAGTGGTTGATGTTTTCTCACAAGCATTGTGACATACGACTTGTATTTTTATTGCATGTTCCTTCTCAATAAACATATATTTAAAAAAAAAAAAAAGATTGTCAGTACCCCAATGAGACCCTATATTAGTAGCCATCTTTCTTTGTGTAACATGAAAATATCTGATTTTATGCTATATTACAGTATTACAAATAATAATTGCTGGCAATGGTTTTGGTGTTGTTACCGTCTAATCCTGGCCCCAGCTTTGGGTCTGATTTTCCATTTGTCCAAAAAATTCACTATGAGGAAAAAAATCTCCATTTACCACATAATGCGGCGGAAAGTTTTAGAAAATGTTAAACCGTATGTTTTAAATGTTCGTGTCTGTGACGGTGAAATCACGCGGTGTGACAAATTAGCCTGTTCTGCACAAAATGTTTTGTTTTTGTTTTTTGGGGGAATATCTTTAAAAAAATATCTATTAATCCTGGTGTAATAAAATTAGGTTTTGTATCCTCACAAGAGCCAACATTTGTGGAATTTTGACATTTTCAAAACCTCAACTTCTACCAGTGATAACATAAAATAGCTTTGCCGGGAAATTGTCTAAGTAATGTACTAAAGTGTGTAATGTTCAACTCTGAAGCGTGAAACATAAGTGTACTGTAACTGTACTGTAAGTGAGCAATGCTGTATGATCTTGGCACAGTAACCTATTACTCCACTCCACCTACCATACATCTCTCTCATAGACCTAATTACATTGTACAAAAGTAATGTATGCAATAGCTGGGAAACTACAAGTCCCAGCAAGCCCTGCCAGACAGTGGAAATTATACTCACAAAGGCCGCGTGCTGTACACAAATTACATCTCCTTGGAAAATGATAAAGGAGGGGCTGGAAAATGTCCTAACATGAAATTGAAGTACAGAGCCTTGTAATCAGGAACACAAAGGCCTTACCTTGTAATCCATGTCTGAGGGCTAATCACAGAGCACGCTAAAGACACCGCATTAGGAAGGGCTACCTGCTGATCAGCCTCCCCCACACTGCAGCACAACGTCCTCTGCTCACCGCACAAAGCGTAATACAACACTACTATAGTGCACAGTGCTTACTCCCCCGAATACACAATACGCTACTTCTCACCTGTGTTTTGCTAATGAGATTTTAATGGAGCTTTGAGTCACTGAGCATTAACTATGGATGCGTCAGGTTGCTGATGGTTTACTAATTGGGTGGTAATGTGGCCGTGCTACTGACGCTGCAATAATGAGATATATAAGTCATGCAACAAACATGATACTACATGCACCATTACGCAAGCCAGTGAATGCTGACAATGTGGCAACATAGCAGAACAATGCCAGGAATCACTACGTCACAAGTCTTGTTTACAAATGTATTATTCTTCTACAAAACAACATTGTATTATCACAGGAATGTATGAAAACCAACACAAGGCACTGCAAGCTTATTCACCAGCAGGGTACAGATGACTGGCAACACTCAGCAACCAATCACATGAGCCTACATAACCAACACAAGTCACTGCAAGCTTATTCACCCGCAGGGTACAGATGACTGGCAACACTCAGCAACCAATCACATGAGCCTACATAACCAACACAAGTCACTGCAAGCTTATTCACCCGCAGGGTACAGATGACTGGCAACACTCAGCAACCAATCACATGAGCCTACATAACCAACACAAGGTACTGCAAGCTTATTCACCAGCAGGGTACAGATGGCTGGCAACACTCAGCAACCAATCACATGACCTTCACAACCAACACAAGGCACTGCAAGCTTATCACCAGCAGGGTACAGATGGCTGGTAACATACAGCAACCACTCACATGAGCCTACATAACCAACACAAGGCACTGCAAGCTTATCACCAGCAGGGTACAGATGGCTGGTAACATACAGCAACCACTCACATGAGCCTACATAACCAACACAAGGCACTGCAAGCTTATTCACCAGCAGGGTACAGATGGCTGGCAACACTCAGCAACCAATCACATGACCTTCACAACCAACACAAGGCACTGCAAGCTTATCACCAGCAGGGTACAGATGGCTGGTAACATACAGCAACCACTCACATGAGCCTACATAACCAACACAAGGCACTGCAAGCTTATTCACCAGCAGTGTACAGATGGCTGGTAACACTCAGCAACCAATCACATGACCTTCATAACCAACATAAGGCACTGCAAGCTTATCACCAGCAGGGTACAGATGGCTGGTAACACACAGCAATCAATCACATGAGCCTACATAACCAACACAAGGCACTGCAAGCTTATCACCAGCAGGGTACAGATTGCTGTCAATACTCAGCAATAAGGAACATGAGACTACATAACCAACACAAGGCACTGCAAGCTTATTCACCAGCAGAGTACAGATGGCTGGTAACACTCAGCAACCAATCACATGAGCCTACATAACCAACACAAGGCACTGCAAGCTTATTCACCAGCAGGGTACAGATGGCTGGCAACACTCAGCAACCATTCACATGAGCCTACATAACCAACACAAGGCACTGCAAGCTTATCACCAGTAGGGTGCCGATGGCTGGCAACACACTGCAAGCTTATTCACCAGCAGGGTACAGATGGCTGGTAACACACAGCAACCAATCACATGACATTCATAACCAACACAAGGCACTGCAAGCTTATCACCAGTAGGGTACAGATGGCTGGTAACACTCAGCAACCAA
Organism: Pseudophryne corroboree; assembly: GCF_028390025.1. Lineage (NCBI taxonomy): Eukaryota > Metazoa > Chordata > Amphibia > Anura > Myobatrachidae > Pseudophryne > Pseudophryne corroboree. The sequence continues at coordinate 1,038,467,527 of NC_086445.1, forward strand.
TCACATGAGCTTCATAACCAACATAAGGCACTGCAAGCTTATTCACCAGCAGTGTACAGATGGCTGGTAACACTCAGCAACCAATTACATGACCTTCATAACCAACATAAGGCACTGCAGGCTTATCACCAGCAGGGTACAGATGGCTGGTAACACACAGCAACCAATCACATGAGCCTACATAACCAACACAAGGCACTGCAAGCTTATCACCAGCAGGGTACAGATGGCTGGCAATACTCAGCAATAAGGAACATGAGACTACATAACCAACACAAGGCACTGCAAGCTTATTCACCAGCAGGGTACAGATGGCTGGTAATACTCACCAACCAATCACATGAGTTTACATAACCAACACAAGGCACTGCAATCTTATTCACCAGCAGGGTACAGGTGGCTGGTAATACTCACCAACCAATCACATGAGTTTACATAACCAACACAAGGCACTGCAAGCTTATTCAACAGCAGGGTACAGATGACTGGTAACACTCACCAACCAATCACATGAGCCTACATAACCAACACAAGGCACTGAAAGCTTATCACCAGCAGGGTACAGATGGCTGGTAACACACAGCAACCAATCACATGAGCCTACATAACTAACACAAGGCACTGCAAGCTTATTTACCAGCAGGGTACAGATGGCTGGCAACACTCAGCAATAAGGAGCATGAGCCTACATAACCAACACAAGGCACTGCAAGCTTATTCACCAGCAGTGTACAGATGACTGGTAAACACTCACCAACCAATCACATGAGCCTACATAACTGCAACCTTATCACCAGCAGTGTACAGATGGTTGGCAACATTCAGCAACCAATCACAAGAGCCTACATAACTGCAACCTTATCACCAGCAGTGTACAGATGGCTGGCAACATTCAGCAACCAATCACATGAGCCTACATAACCAACACAAGGCACTGCAAGCTTAACACCAGCAGAGGACAGATGGCTGGCAACATTCAGCAACCAATCACAAGAGCCTACATAACTGCAACCTTATCACCAGCAGTGTACAGATGGCTGGCAACATTCAGCAACCAATCACATGAGCCTACATAACCAACACAAGGCACTGCAAGCTTAACACCAGCAGAGGACAGATGGCTGGCAACATTCAGCAACCAATCACATGCTCGGGGTCACTAATGCTGCAAAACTGCAGCTGGCCCAATACTAAAGCAATCAGTGTGTACAGAAGATGTCTAACGGTCTGTTGGTACAGTTTACATATGACTGCATGTGCTCTATTGGTGTAGTCTACTGCATTTGTGCAGTCTATTGGTGCAGACTGCATTTTCTTGGTGCACTTGGACGCGACTGCTATTGGCCTGTTTCTGAGGTCAGAAGATGACTGCAGTGGCTCTAATTGAGCTACCGGAAGATGACTGGTATAATGGTGCTGTCAGAAATAGTCTACTGGTATGTTGGTACAATCAGGACGAATTATATCAGTCTAGTGGTGCAGTCAGAAGGGGGTTGGTATACTGGAGCAAGCAGATGACAGATGGTGTGTTGGAGCACACAGATGATGGAAGGTATGTGGGTGCAGGCAGATGATGGATGGAGTGTTGGAGCAGGCAGATGATGTATGGTATGTGGGTGCAGGCAGATGATGGATGGTGTGTTGGAGCAGGCAGATGTTGGATGGAGTGTTGGAGCAGGCAGCTGATGTATGGTATGTGGGTGCAGGCAGATGATGGATGGTGTGTTGGAGCAAGCAGATGATGGAAGGTATGTGGGTGCAGGCAGATGATGGATGGAGTGTTGGAGCAGGCAGATGATGTATGGTATGTGGGTGCAGGCAGATGATGGATGGTGTGTTGGAGCAGGCAGATGTTGGATGGAGTGTTGGAGCAGGCAGATGATGTATGGTATGTGGGTGCAGGCAGATGATGGATGGTGTGTTGGAGCAAGCAGATGATGGATGGTATGTTGGAGCAGGCAGATGATGGATGGCATGTTGGAGCAGGCAGATGATGGATGGTATGTTGGAGCAGGCAGATGATGGATGGTGTGTTGGAGCAGGCAGATGATGGATGGTATGTGGGTGCAGGCAGATGATGGCTGGTACGTTGTAGCAGGCAGATGATGGATGGTGTGTTGGTGCAGGCAGATGTGGGATGGTATGTTGGAGCAGGCAGATGATGGCTGGTATGTTGGAGCAGGCAGATGTGGGATGATATGTTGGAGTAGGCAGATGATGGCTGGTATGTTGGAGCAGGCAGATGTGGGATGGTATGTTGGAGCAGGCAGATAATGGCTGGTATGTTGGAGCAGGCAGATGATGGATGGTATGTGGGTGCAGGCAGATGATGGATAATATGTGGGTGCAGGCAGATGATGGATGTTATGTTGGAGCAGGCAGATGATGGATGGTATGTTGGAGCAGGCAAATGATGGATGATATGTTAGTGCAGGCAGATGATGACTGGTATGTTAGAGCAGGCACATGATGGATGGTATGTTGGAGCAGGCACATGATGGATGGTATGTTGGAGCAGGCAGATGATGGATGGTATGTTGGAGCAGGCAGATGATGGATGGTATGTGGGTGCAGGCAGATGATGGATGGTATGTTGGAGCAGGCAGATGATGGATGGTATGTTAGTGCAGGCAGATGATGGATGGTGTGTTGGTGCAGGCAGATGTTGGTGTGTTGGTGCAGGCAGATGATGGATGGAGTGTTGGAGCAGGCAGATGATGGATGGAGTGTTGGAGCAGGCAGATGATGGATGGTATGTTGGAGCAGGCAGATGATGGATGTTATGTTGGAGCAGGCAGATGATGGATGGTATGTTGGAGCAGGCAGATGATGACTGGTATGTTAGAGCAGGCACATGATGGATGGTGTGTTGGTGCAGGCAGATGATGGATGGTATGTTGGAGCAGGCAGATGATGGATGGTATGTTGGAGCAGGCAGATGATGGATGGTGTGTTGGTGCGGGCAGATGTTGGTGTGTTGGTGCAGGCAGATGATGGATGGAGTGTTGGAGCAGGCAGATGATGGATGGAGTGTTGGAGCAGGCAGATGATGGATGGTATGTTGGAGCAGGCAGATGATGGATGGAGTGTTGGAGCAGACAGATGATGGATGGTATGTTGGAGCAGGCAGATGATGCATGGTATGTTGGAGCAGGCAGATGATGGATGGTGTGTTGGTGCAGGCAGATGTTGGTGTGTTGGTGCAGGCAGATGACGGATGGTGTGTTGGTGCAGGCCGATGATGGATGGAGTGTTGGAGCAGGCAGATGATGGATGGTATGTTGAAGCAGGCAGATGATGGATGGTATGTTGGAGCAGGTAGATGATGGCTGGTATGTTGGAGCAGGCAGATGATGGCTGGTATGTTGGAGCAGGCAGATGATGGATGGTGAGTTGGTGCAGGCAACCAATCACATGCTTGGGACCACTAATGCTGCAAAACTGCAGCTGGCCCACTACTAAAGCACATGTAGTCCAAACATTATCACTATGACAGATAATTATTCTATCAAACCTGCTAGGGTATAATTAGTGGTCATGACAATCAGTGTGTACAGAAGATGTCTAACGGTCTATTGGTACAGTTTACAGCTGACTGCATGTGCTCTATTGGTGTAGTCTACTGCATTTGTGCAGTCTATTGGTGCAGACTGCATTTTCTCTCTTGGTGCACTTGGACCCTACTGCTATTGGCTTGTTTCTGAGGTCAGAAAGAGCCTGCTGGTATGTTGGTTCATCATCTGCCTGCACCCACATACCATACATCATCTGCCTGCACCAACACACCATCCATCATCTGCCTGCACCAACACACCATCCATCACCTGCCTTCAACAATACACCATCCATCACCATGCCCTTACGTCCAATGGCACGTCTCCTCGTATACTTTCCAGCCATGCCCTTTATTCCAATGGCATGTCTCCTCTTATACTTTCCGTCCAGGCCCTTGCTTCCAATGGCACGTCTTCTCTTATACTTTTCAGCCATGCCCTTACTTCCACTGGCAGGTCTCCTCGTATACTTTCCAGCCATGCCCTTTCTTCCAATGGCACGTCTCCTCCTATACTTTCCGTCTAGGCCCTTACTTCCAATGGCACGTCTCCTCTTGTACTTTCCAGCCCTTACTTCCACTGGCAAGTCTATTCGTATACTTTTCGGCCATGTCCTTACTTCCACTGGCAAGTCTCCTCGTATACTTACCAGCCCTGCCCTTTCTTCCAATGGCACATCTCCTCTTATACTTTCCAGCCAGGCCCTTGCTTCCAATGGCACGTCTCGACTTGTACTTTTCGGCCAGGCCCTTTCTTCGAATGGCACGTCTCCTTTTATACTTTCTGGCCATGCCTTTACTTCCAAAGGCACGTCTCCTCGTATACTTTCCAGCCATGCCCTTACTTCCAATGGCACGTCTCATTGTATACTTTCCAGCCATGCCCTCACTTCCAATGGCACGTCTCCTCTTATACTTTCCGGCCAGGCCCTTACTTCCAATGGCACGTCTCCTCTTATACTTTCCGGCCATGCCCTTACTCTTACTGGCACGTCTCCTCGTATACTTTCCAGCCGTGCCCTTACTTCCAATAGCACATCTCCTCTTATACTTTCCGGCCATGCCCTTACTTCCACTGGCACGTCTCCTCGTATACTTTCCAGCCACGCCCTTACTTCCAATGGCACATCTCCTCATATACTTTCCAGCCATGCCCTTACTTCCAATGACACCTCTCCTCTTATACTTTCCGGCCATGCCCTTACTTCCACTGGCACGTCTCCTCTTATACTTTATATCCAGGCCCTTGCTTCCAATGGCACATCTCCTCTTATACTTTCCGGCCATGCCCTTACTTCCAATGGCACATCTCCTCTTATACCTTCCGGCCAGGCCCTTGCTTCCAATGGCAAGTCTCCACTTGTACTTTCCAGCCAGGCCTTACTTCCAATGGCACGTCTCCTTTTATACTTTCCGGCCAGGCCCTTGCTTCCAATGACACGTCTCCACTTGTACCTTCCGGCCATGTCCTTACTTCCAATGGCACGTCTCCTCTTGTACTTTTTGGCCATGCCCTTACTTCCAATGGTACGTCTCTTCTTATACTTTCCGCTGATGCCCTTACTTCCAAAGGCACGTCTCCGCTTATACTTTCCGTCCAGGCCCTTACTTCCAATGGCACGTCTCCTCTTGTATTTTCCGGCCATGCCCTTACTTCCAATGGCACGTCTCCTCTTATACTGCTCAAAAGAGCATCATTTACTTCATGAGAATTAGGGAGCATCAGAACTGGTTCTATTTTACGCGTCATATTTGTACTTTTATATGTTTGTATTACATTGGAAGATTTGCTTGTATGAATGGGCTATTGTGAGTAAAATGTAAGGACTACAATGCAAAGGTGTAAAATATACGGTGTACAAGGTGCCTTGTGGGCTGATATCTGTCCGGCATAACTTACGGACAAGCGTCTGAAGCCACCTGCTAAACCACAATTCCACCCCACGTAAGTGCGCAATCTCCACCCCTTAGAGCTCACAGAAATATATTTTCTTACAACACCAGCATTATATCAGAACTAGTTACCAGACCGTCAAAATGACGGAACAACATAACAGTAATGTCAGCGCAGGCGGCTGTGCACACCCGAACGGAGTGACAATTTAATTGCTCCGTTGGGTGCCATCTAGTGGTCGCAGGTGCGCAAAACACTTGAATTCCTTCCAAAGAGGTGAGGAGCAGCATTACCCTTTTATTATATCGGATGCTGGTGCCAGGGCACGGTGTCCAGCACTGAGCACAAGATTACAGTACTCTCCACAGGTGCCTATATTATTCCCCTCTGAAATGATGTCACTGATTTATTCCTGTTTCTAGAACTTGTAATAAGAATTAAAATTTAGACCAAAATAAAGGTGTCAGTACTACGTACCCCTGTGCACCACCACAAAAACTAGCACAAAAATAGGCCAATCAGGACAGTACAGAGCAGGGCGGGGACCGGTAACTGGGGTGTAGCCTAATGTAAGGAGGCGTGGCCACACCTCCTTACAAGAAAAAACAGAAACATTATATTTGCGGTGTCAGCAGGGTGGCATGTGCTCCACAGGGAGCCGCTGTGCCCTTCAGATAGGAACAGATCAAGGTGGGGGGGGGGGGGGGGGGTTGCCGTTGACAGGTAAGAGGAGGCAGAGCAAGCTATGAACCCTTATCTCCGACAGGATCCAATTGGGCCCCCTCCTCTGCAGTGGTGCAGCAGACTCTGGCATTGTGCTAGCATTTACTGCGCATGTGCAGGTCCCCAGGAACACGGCACCATATTCCCAGAGACAACTCTATTGCAAATGCTCAAATCACCATAAAAAATGGCCGCGGTGCCCATTTTCCCAGTAATTTCTGCAGCTCCGCAGCCAGTGTCAGGCCAACACTGTGGTAAGTATAATTACATGGGTGCAGGGTGTGCGGTGTGTGGGCCCCTCTGGATGTGCTGAAGAGACACTGGGATGTGCATAAAAGACAGGGCGGGGTGGGGCTGAAGAGACACTGGGATGTGCTGAAGAGATGGGGGTGGGGCTGAAGAGACACAGGGATGTGCTGAAGAGATGGGGGTGGGGCTGAAGAGACACTGGGATGTGCTGAAGAGATGGGGGTGGGGCTGAAGAGACACTGGGATGTGCATAAAAGACAGGGCGGGGTGGGGCTGAAGAGACACAGGGATGTGCTGAAGAGATGGGGGTGGGGCTGAAGAGACACTGGGATGTGCTGAAGAGATGGGGGTGGGGCTGAAGAGACAGGGAGATGTGCTGGAGAGACAGCTGGGATGTGACCCATTTTTCAGCTACGGAAGCAGAGACATGCAGAGGCTGCAGGGCATGCTGGGATCTGAGGTTCCACAACACCTGAAAGACCACATCTTTTTTATGCTACTGTATGACAGTATAATAACTCACGCGTGTGTTATGTAAGGGGAGGTAGGTGTGTCTGTGCTGGTCACGCGTGTAGGTTCCCTGTCTACACAAATATAATTAGTCAGTGTAAACAGTCAGTGTTGGGGACTCCTCGTCAGGGAAGCCAGTTTTTCCAGTCATAGAGGTAATTATGCCAAATCCCCGTACTATCGTCACATTATCACTCAGGTTGCTATAATCCCTGAACTATGGCCCTCATTCCGAGTCGTTCGCTCGGTATTTTTCATCGCATCGCAGTGAAATTCCGCTTAGTGCGCATGCGCAATATTCGCACTGCGACTGCGCCAAGTATCTTTGCTATGAAGAAAGTATTTTTACTCACGGCTTTCTCATCGCTCCGGCGATCGTAATGTGATTGACAGGAAATGGGTGTTACTGGGCGGAAACACGGCGTTTTATGGGCGTGTGGCTGAAAACGCTACCGTTTCCGGAAAAAACGCAGGAGTGGCCGGAGAAACGGGGGAGTGGTTGGGCGAACGCTGGGTGTGTTTGTGACGTCAAACCAGGAACGACAGGCACTGAACTGATCGCACAGGCAGAGTAAGTCTGAAGCTACTCTGAAACTGCTAAGTAGTTAGTAATCGCAATATTGCGAAAACATCGGTCGCAATTTTAAGAAGCTAAGATTCACTCCCAGTAGGCGGCGGCTTAGCGTGTGTAACTCTGCTAAAATCGCCTTGCGAGCGATCAACTCGGAATGAGGGCCAATAATCACATTATCACTCAGAATGATACAGTCCATGTACTATCGTCACATTATCACTCAGGTTGCTATAATCCCTGAACTATAATCACATTATCACTCAGAATGATACAGTCCATATACTATCGTCACATTATCACTCAGGTTGCTATAATCCCTGAACTATAATCACATTATCACTCAGAATGATATTTCAGGGGTAATTCAGACATGATCACTAGGGTGCGTTTTTTGCATCTCTGCGACCAGGTAATCGCCGCCTACAGGGGGAGGGGGAAATCGCTGTGCAGGAAGTTTCTGCAGTCTCTGCACAGCCCAGGACTTACTCAGCTGCTGCGATGATCTGGGCCGGAGCTGACGTCACAAATCCTCCTACAAAACGCAGGGTTCCACAAACGGCCTCTTCCTGTCAATCTTCCTGCGATCGCCGGTGCAATCGGATTTTTCTCACCATCCTGTCAGATTTTTCGCACCATTCCGTCACTGCCCGTCGCTGCGGACCGTCACGCCTGTGCATTGCGGCACATACGTATGCGCAGTTCAGATCTAATCACAGGCTGTACGAAAATGCACAGCAGCGATCAGTTCTGAATTAGCCCCATAGTCCCTCACATTATCACACAGGATGATATATAGTCCCTGTACTATACTCACATTATCACACAGGATGATATATAGTCCCTGTACTATACTCACATTATCACTCAGGATGATATATAGTCCCTGTACTATCATCACATTATCACACAGGATGATATATAGTCCCTGTACTATCATCACATTATCACACAGGATGATATATAGTCCCTGTACTATAATCACATTATCACACAGGATGATATATAGTCCCTGTACTATACTCACATTATCACACAGGATGATATATAGTCCCTGTACTATAATCACATTATCACACAGGATGATATATAGTCCCTGTACTATACTCACATTATCACACAGGATGATATATAGTCCCTGTACTATACTCACATTATCACTCAGGATGATACAGTCCCTGTACTATCATCACATTATCACACAGGATGATATATAGTCCCTGTACTATAATCACATTATCACACAGGATGATATATAGTCCCTGTACTATACTCACATTATCACACAGGATGATATATAGTCCCTGTACTATAATCACATTATCACACAGGATGATATATAGTCCCTGTACTATACTCACATTATCACACAGGATGATATATAGTCCCTGTACTATACTCACATTATCACACAGGATGATATATAGTCCCTGTACTATAATCACATTATCACACAGGATGATACAGTCCCTGCACTATAATCACATTATCTCACAGGATGATATATAGTCCCTGTACTATACTCACATTATCACTCAGGATGATATATAGTCCCTGTACTATAATCACATTATCACACAGGATGATATATAGTCCCTGTACTATACTCACATTATCACACAGGATGATATATAGTCCCTGTACTATCATCACATTATCACACAGGATGATATATAGTCCCTGTACTATCATCACATTATCACTCAGGATGATATATAGTCCCTGTACTATAATCACATTATCACACAGGATGATATATAGTCCCTGTACTATCATCACATTATCACACAGGATGATATATAGTCCCTGTACTATCATCACATTATCACTCAGGATGATATATAGTCCCTGTACTATAATCACATTATCACTCAGGATGATATATAGTCCCTGTACTATCATCACATTATCACTCAGGATGATATATAGTCCCTGTACTATAATCACATTATCACACAGGATGATATATAGTCCCTGTACTATCATCACATTATCACACTGGATGATATATAGTCCCTGTACTATACTCACATTATCACACAGGATGATATATAGTCCCTGTACTATACTCACATTATCACACAGGATGATATATAGTCCCTGTACTATACTCACATTATCACACATGATTATATATAGTCCCTGTACTATACTCACATTATCACACAGGATGATATATAGTCCCTGTACTATACTCACATTATCACACAGGATGATATATAGTCCCTGTACTATAATCACATTATCACACAGGATGATATATAGTCCCTGTACTATCATCACATTATCACACAGGATGATATATAGTCCCTGTACTATACTCACATTATCACACAGGATGATATATAGTCCCTGTACTATACTCACATTATCACACAGGATGATATATAGTCCCTGTACAATGCTCACATTATCACACAGGATGATATATAGTCCCTGTACTATACTCACATTATCACACAGGATGATATATAGTCCCTGTCCTATACTCACATTATCACACAGGATGACATATAGTCCCTGTACTATAATCACATTATCACACAGGACGATATATAGTCCCTGTACTATACTCACATTATCACACAGGATGATATATATAGTCCCTGTACTATACTCACATTATCTCACAGGATGATATATAGTCCCTGTACTATACTCACATTATCACACAGGATGATATATAGTCCCTGTACTATAATCACATTATCACACAGGATGATATATAGGCCCTCATTCCGAGTTGTTCGCTCGCTAGCTGCTTTTAGCAGCATTGCACACGTTAGGCCGTCGCCCTCTGGGAGTGTATCTTAGCTTAGCAGAATAGCGAATGAAAGATTAGCAAAACTGCTACTAAATAATTCTTAGCAGTTTCTGAGTAGCTCCAGACCTACTCACAGATTGCGATCAGCTCAGTCCGTTTAGTTCCTGGTTTGACGTCACAAACACGCCCTGCGTTTGGCCAGCCACTCCCCCGTTTCTCCAGACACTTCCGCGTTTTTCCCTGACACGCCTGCGTTTTTTTGCAAACGCCGGGAAAACGCTGAGTTGCCGCCCAGAAACGCCCCTTTCCTGTCAATCATTTACCGAACAGCAGTGCGACTGAAAAGCGCCGCAGAAGCCACAGCAAAACAGCTAAGTTATGTGTTAAATAACTAAGCGCATGCGCCCTGCGTGCCTTGCGCATGCGCAATTTGCAACAAATCGCAGCATAGCGAAAATCGGCAACGAGCGAACAACTTGAAATGACCCCCATAGTCCCTGTACTATATTTACATTATCACTCAGGATGATACAGTCCCTGTACTATAATCACATTATCACTCAGGATGATACAGTCCCTGTACTATACTCACATTATCACTCAGGATGATACAGTCCCTGTACTATAATCACATTATCACTCAGGATGATATAGTCCCTGTACTATAATCACATTATCACTCAGGATGATACAGTCCCTGTACTATAATCACATTATCACTCAGGATGATACAGTCCCTGTACTATACTCACATTATCACTCAGGATGATACAGTCCCTGTACTATAATCACATTATCACTCAGGATGATACAGTCCGTGTACTATACTCACATTATCACTCAGGATGATACAGTCCCTGTACTATAATCACATTATCACTCAGGATGATACAGTCCCTGTACTATACTCACATTATCACTCAGGATGATACAGTCCCTGTACTATAATCACATTATCACTCAGGATGATATAGTCCCTGTACTATAATCACATTATCACTCAGGATGATACAGTCCCTGTACTATAATCACATAATACTCAGGATGATATATAGTCCCTGTACTATACTCACATTATCACACAGGATGATACAGTCCCTGCACTATAATCACATTATCACTCAGGATGATATATAGTCCCTGTACTATAATCACATTATCACTCAGGATGATATATAGTCCCTGTACCTAATGGCAGTCAGGCTACCTCTGGCGAGTACATGGAGGGCTGTGCGGCCCCCCAAAGAAATGCCACCCCACACCATTACTGACCCACTGCCAAACCGGTCATGCTGGAGGATGTTGTAGGCAGCAGAACGTTCTCCTTGGCGTCTCCAGACTTTGTCACGTCTGTCACATGTGCTCAGTGAGAACCTGCTTTCATCTGTGAAGAGCACAGGGCGCCAGTGGCGAATTTGCCAATCTTGGTGTTCTTTGGCAAATGCCAAACGTCCTGCACGGTGTTGGGCTGTAAGCACAACCCCCACCTGTGGACATCGGGCCCTCATACCACCCTCATGGAGTCTGTTTCTGATCGTTTGAGTAGACACATGCACATTTGTGGCTTGCTGGATGTCATTTTGCTGGGCTCTGGCAGTGCTCCTGCTGTTCCTCCTTGCACAAAGGTGGAGGTAGCGGTCCTGCTGCTGGGTTGTTGCCCTCCTACGGCCACCTCCACGTCTCCTGATGTACTGGCCTGTCTCCTGGTAGCGCCTCCATGCTCTGGACACTACGCTGACAGACACAGCAAACCTTCTTGCCACAGCTCGCATTGATGTGCCATCCTGGATGAGCTGCACTACCTGAGCCACTTGTGTGGGTTGTAGACTTCGTCTCATGCTACCACTAGAGTGAAAGCACCGCCAGCTTTCAAAAGTGACCAAAACATCAGCCAGAAAGCATAGGAGCTGAGAAGTGGTCTGTGGTCACCACCTGCAGAACAACTCCTTTATTGGGGATGTCTTGCTAATTGCCTATAATTCCCACCTGTTGTCTATTCCATTTGCACAACAGCATGTGAAATTGATTGTCAATCAGTGTTGCTTCCTAAGTGGACAGTTTGATTTCACAGAAGTGTGACTGATTTGGAGTTACATTGTGTTGTTTAAGTGTTCCCTTTATTTTTTTGAGCAGTATATATATATATATATATATATATATATATATATATTGCAACAAGAAGGAAAAATACTGCGCCACAGTGGAAATAAAATCCTTTTTAACCCAACATGTATGGCTAGGCTATATTAACACTCCCTATATATAGGGCGTCAGCTGGTCCCCCAAATAAAATCGGGATGGTAAACCCCTGAAATAATTTACGTTTTATAGAAGAAAGGGATGGGGGTAGCGACCAATTGTGTCTGTAAATAATTACAAGATACTTAAAAAAATATAAACATTTATTTTTAACAAAACTTTTTCTAAAAATGGGATAAAAAGCAAATACACATTCATATAAAAATAATAAAGTGCAAAAGTATCAAGTCTGTGTGATGAAACGCGTTGGGCATCCAATTGACCTCTGACTCAGATAAGCACTTTAATACTTTTGCACTTTATTATTTTTATATGAATGTGTATTTGCTTTTTATCCCATTTTTAGAAAAAGTTTTGTTAAAAATAAATGTTTGTAAATAATTACAAGATACTTAAAAAAATATAAACATTTATTTTTAACAAAACTTTTTCTAAAAATGGGATAAAAAGCAAATACATATTCATATAAAAATAATAAAGTGCAAAAGTATTAAAGTGCTTATCTCAGTCAGAGGTCAATTGGATGCCCAACGCGTTTCGTCACACAGACTTGATACTTTTGCACTTTATTATTTTTATATGAATGTGTATTTGCTTTTTATCCCATTTTTAGAAAAAGTTTTGTTAAAAATAAATGTTTAGATTTTTTTAAGTATCTTGTAATTATTTACAGACACCATTGGTCGCTACCCCCATCCCTTTCTTATATATATATATATATATATATATATATATATATACACACACAGGTTTGGGGACCGGCACTCACTCCATAAGCAACATCATGCCCCGGTACCATCCAGTAGATAAATGCAGAAAGTCCAAGATAGCAGGCGGCACTCAAAGGGTCTAAGCAGCATCAAAACAAACACTGCGGAAACAGTGTACGTTCTAATGTTTCTGAATTTTAATTCATTTCTTTGATAAAGGAATTAAAATTCCGAAACGTTAGAACGTACACTGTGTCCGCAGTGTTTGTTTTGATGCTGATTAGACCCTTTAAGTGCCGCCTGCTATCTTGGACTTTCTATATATATATAAAACGCACAGATGTATGCCCTCACATGTTGGCCACGCCCCCAATTCAGTAAATGGGGGGGGGGGGGCGCCAAAACATACCTTGCAACAGGCGCCATGACACCTTGCTACACCTCTGTCTCTGCTTATTCGTCTTGACCTCTCTGCTGCTTTTGATACTGTGGACCACCCTTCTGCAAATCCTTCACTCCCTTGGTCTGCACGATACTGCCCTCTCCTGGCTGTCCTCCTACCCTTGTGACTGTTCCTTATCTGTCTCCTTTCATGACTCCACCCCCCCCCCCCCCCACCCCCGACCCCTCCACCACCACTTCCACTAACTTCAGGTGTCCCCCAAGGTTCTGTTCTTGGACCTCTCCTCTTCTCTCTCTATACGTCCTCTTTAGGTGAACTCATTAGCTCTTTTAACTTCCAATATCATCTCTATGCTGATGATACTCAAATCTACATTTCCACCCCTGACCTCTCCCCACTGGTATATCCAACTGTCTTTATGCCTTCTTAAACTTAACATGTCTAAGACTGAGCTGATCATATTCCCTCCCTCCCGCACAACCTCACCTTCCACACTCTAATTGTCTATTGATGGCACTACTGTCTCCTCTAGTCCCCAAGTGCGCTGTCTTGGAGTAATCCTTGACTCCTCCCTCTCCTTCACACCACACAGTCAGCACCTCTCACAGTCCTGCCGTTTTCATCCAAAAATTTTTACCAGGATCAGACCCTTTCTGACCCAGGATGCTACTAAGACCCTCATCCACTCTTCTGCCTACTGATTACCTCCTCCCACTCCTACCTTGAAGATTTATCACGTGTGAACATGTCAGCCATGACATGTCTGTGTTTTCTGATCCACTCCCCCCGAATGCCGCGTCACCGCCCATCGTCTGTCAATCATGATGCGACCACATCCTTCCGGGATGCAATTGCCTCACGATAGCCTGCAACAGTGCACTTAGACCACTGGAACAGAATGATAAGGCAGTCCATGGGGGTGTTTCTAATAAGGGACAAGGAGAATAAGTGGTTGGTTTCTTCTATGGGGTAAAAAGCATAAATGGGTGGTCCCTGCTACAGGGTAGAGATGTATGGTTTATGATATGGGGTGCAGTTTCTGATATGGAGTATAGAACATAGGTGTACAGATTTTGATTTGGGGTATAAAGCAATGTGGATGGTTTCTGATATGGGGTGTAGAGGATAAATGGAGGATTTCTGATATGGGGTGTAGAGGATAAATGGAGGATTTCTGATATGGGGTATAGGACATAGATGGACGGTTTTTGATATGGGGTATAGAGTAAAGATGGATGGTGTCTGATATAGGGTATGGAACATAGATGGATGGTTACTGATATGGGGCACAGTTTCCGATATGGAGTATAGAACATAGGTGTACAGATTATGAGTATAAAGCAATGTGGAAGGTTTCTAATATGAGGTGTAGAACACAGATGGTTAGTGATATGGGGTAGAGAACGTAGATGGTTTATGATACGTACTATAGAGCACAGATGGATGGTTTATGATATGTGGTATAGAGCACAGATGGATGGTTTATGATATGAGGTATAGCAGGGCTGGCCAAACCAGTCCTCGAGATCTACCAACAGTACACATTTTCCAGACCACCTAGCTGGTGCACAGGTGTAGTCATTACTAATTAAGATGTGCTGCATTCATTCCTAACTGACAATTCTACAGATCTCCAGGAGGCCTGGAAAACATGAACTGTTGGTAGATCTCGAGGACCGGTTTGGCCAGCCCTGAGGTATAGAGTACAGATGGATTGTTTATGATATGAGGTACAGAGCACAGATGGATGGTTTAGGATATGGGCTATAGAGCACAGATGGATGGTTTATGATATGAGGTATAGAGCACAGATGGATGGTTTATGATATGGGCCATAGAGCACAGATGGATGGTTTATGATATGAGGTATAGAGCACAGATGGATGGTGTCTGATATGGGCTATAGAGCACAGATGGATGGTTTATAATATGATTTATAGAGCACAGATGGATGGTTTATGATATGATGTACAGAGCACAGATGGATGGTTTATGATATGAGGTATAGAGCACAGACGGATGGTTTATGATATGGGCTATAGAGCACAGATGGATGGTTTATGATATGAGGTATAGAGCACAGATGGATGGTGTCTGATATGGGCTATAGAGCACAGATGGATGGTTTATAATATGATTTATAGAGCACAGATGGAAAGTTTATGATATGATGTATAGAGCATGGATGGATAGTTGATGATATGGACTATAGAGCACAGATGGATGGTTTATGATATGGGCTATAGAGCACAGGTGAGTGGTTTATGATATGGGCTATAGAGCACAGATAATAAGAATTTACTTACCGATAATTCTATTTCTCGGAGTCCGTAGTGGATGCTGGGGTTCCTGAAAGGACCATGGGGAATAGCGGCTCCGCAGGAGACAGGGCACAAAAAAGTAAAGCTTTACTAGGTCAGGTGGTGTGCACTGGCTCCTCCCCCCATGACCCTCCTCCAGACTCCAGTTAGGTACTGTGCCCGGACGAGCATACACAATAAGGGAGGCATTTTGAATCCCGGGTAAGACTCATACCAGCCACACCAATCACACCGTACAACTTGTGATCTAAACCCAGTTAACAGTATGACAACAGAAAGGGCCTCTTAAAGATGGCTCCTTAACAATAACCCGAATTAGTTAACAATAACTATGTACAAGTATTGCAGATAATCCGCACTTGGGATGGGCGCCCAGCATCCACTACGGACTCCGAGAAATAGAATTATCGGTAAGTAAATTCTTATTTTCTCTATCGTCCTAAGTGGATGCTGGGGTTCCTGAAAGGACCATGGGGATTATACCAAAGCTCCCAAACGGGCGGGAGAGTGCGGATGACTCTGCAGCACCGAATGAGAGAACTCCAGGTCCTCCTTTGCCAGGGTATCAAATTTGTAAAATTTTACAAACGTGTTCTCCCCCGACCACGTAGCTGCTCGGCAGAGTTGTAATGCCGAGACCCCTCGGGCAGCCGCCCAAGATGAGCCCACCTTCCTTGTGGAGTGGGCTTTTACAGTTTTAGGCTGTGGCAGGCCTGCCACAGAATGTGCAAGTTGAATTGTGTTACAAATCCAACGAGCAATCGACTGCTTAGAAGCAGGTGCGCCCAACTTGTTGGGTGCATACAATATAAACAGCGAGTCAGATTTTCTGACTCCAGCCGTCCTTGCAATGTATATTTTTAAGGCTCCGACAACGTCCAACAACTTGGAGTCCTCCAAGTCGCTAGTGGCCGCAGGCACCACAATAGGTTGGTTCAGATGAAATGCTGATACCACTTTAGGGAGAAAATGCGGACGAGTCCGCAGTTCTGCCCTATCCGAATGGAAGATTAGATAAGGACTTTTATAAGATAAAGCCGCCAATTCAGATACTCTCCTGGCAGAGGCCAGGGCTAGTAACATAGTCACTTTCAATGTGAGATATTTCAAATCCACCTTTTTCAATGGTTCAAACCAATGGGATTTGAGGAAATCTAAAACTACATTTAGATCCCACGGTGCCACCGGAGGCACCACAGGAGGCTGTATATGCAGTACTCCCTTGACAAAAGTCTGGACCTCAGGGACAGAGGCCAATTCTTTTTGGAAGAATATTGACAGGGCCGAAATTTGAACCTTAATGGATCCCAATTTGAGACCCATAGATAATCCTGATTGCAGGAAATGTAGGAAACGACCCAGTTGGAATTCCTCCGTCGGAACCTTCCGATCCTCGCACCACGCTACATATTTTCGCCAAATGCGGTGATAATGTTTCACGGTGACTTCCTTCCGTGCCTTAATCAAGGTAGGAATGACTTCTTCTGGAATGCCTTTCCCTTTTAGGATCTGGCGTTCAACCGCCATGCCGTCAAACGCAGCCGCGGTAAGTCTTGAAAAAGACAGGGACCCTGCTGTAGCAGGTCCCTTCTCAGAGGTAGAGGCCACGGTTCGTCCGTGAGCATCTCTTGAAGTTCCGGATACCAAGTCCTTCTCGGCCAATCCGGAACCACTAGTATTGTTCTTACTCTTCTTTGCCGTATGATCTTCAATACCTTTGGTATGAGCGGCAGAGGAGGAAACACATACACTGACTGGTACACCCAAGGAGTTACCAGTGCGTCCACAGCTATTGCCTGTGGATCTCTTGACCTGGCGCATATTTGTCCAGTTTCTTGTTGAGGCGAGACGCCATCATGTCTACAATTGGTCTTTCCCAACGGTCTATTAACATGTTGAAGACTTCTGGATGTAGACCCCACTCTCCCGGATGAAGATCGTGTCTGCTGAGGAAGTCTGCTTCCCAGTTGTCCACGCCCGGGATGAACACTGCTGACAGTGCTATCACGTGATTCTCCGCCCAGCGAAGAATCTTGGCAGCTTCTGCCATTGCACTCCTGCTTCTTGTGCCGCCCTGCCTGTTTACATGGGCGACCGCCGTGATGTTGTCCGACTGAATCAACACCGGCTTTCCTTGCAGGAGAAGTTCCGCCTGGCTTAGAGCATTGTAGATTGCTCTTAGTTCCAGAATGTTTATGTGAAGAGACTTTTCCAGACTCGTCCATACTCCCTGGAAGTTTCTTCCTTGTGTGACTGCTCCCCAGCCTCTCAGGCTGGCGTCCGTGGTCACCAGGATCCAATCCTGAATGCCGAATCTGCGGCCTTCTAATAGGTGAGCCTTCTGCAACCACCACAGAAGTGACACCCTTGTCTTTGGTGACAGGGTTATTCGCAGGTGCATCTGCAGATGCGACCCTGACCATTTGTCCAACAGATCCCTTTGGAATATTCTTGCATGGAATCTGCCGAATGGAATTGCTTCGTAAGAAGCCACCATTTTTCCCAGGACTCTTGTGCATTGATGTACTGACACTTTTCCTGGTTTTAGGAGGTTCCTGACCAGATCGGATAACTCCTTGGCTTTTTCCTCTGGAAGGAAAACCTTTTTCTGAACCGTGTCCAGAATCATTCCTAGGAACAGCAGACGAGTTGTCGGGATTAAATGGGATTTTGGAATATTCAGAATCCACCCGTGTTGTCTTAGCACCTCTTGAGATAGTGCTAAAGCTGTCTCCAGCTGTTCTCTGGACCTTGCCCTTATTAGGAGATCGTCCAAGTATGGGATAACTAATACGCCTTTTCTTCGAAGAAGAATCATCATCTCGGCCATTACCTTGGTAAAGACCCGAGGCGCCGTGGACAATCCGAACGGCAGCGTCTGAAACTGATAGTGACAGTTTTGAACAATGAACCTGAGGTACCCCTGGTGTGCGGGGTAAATCGGAACGTGTAGATACGCATCCTTGATGTCCAAGGATACCATAAAGTCCCCTTCTTCCAGGTTCGCTATCACTGCTCTGAGTGACTCCATCTTGAACTTGAACTTTTTTATGTAGAGGTTCAAGGACTTCAGATTTAGAATAGGCCTTACCGAGCCATCCGGCTTCGGTACCACAAATAGAGTGGAATAATACCCCTTTCCTTGTTGTAATAGGGGTACTTTGACTATCACCTGCTGAGCGTACAGCTTGTGAATGGCTTCCAACACCCTCTCCCTTTCGGAAGAGACGGTTGGTAAGGCAGACTTCAGGAAACGATGAGGAGGATCCGTCTCTAATTCCAACCTGTACCCCTGAGATATTATCTGCAGGATCCAGGGGTCTACCTGCGAGTGAGCCCACTGCGCGCTGTAATTTTTGAGACGGCCCCCCACTGTCCCCGAGTCCGCTTGAGAGGCCCCAGCGTCATGCTGAGGTTTTTGCAGGAGCCGGGGAGGGCTTCTGTTCCTGGGAAGGAGCTGCCTGTTGGTGTCTCTTCCCTCTTCCTCTGCCTCGTGGCAGGTACGACAAGCCCTTTGCTCTCTTATTTTTGTAGGAGCGAAAAGGCTGCGGTTGAAAGGTCGGTGCCTTTCTCTGTTGGGGAGTGACTTGAGGTAAAAAAGTGGATTTCCCGGCAGTAGCCGTGGCCACCAAGTCTGATAGACCAACTCCAAATAACTCCTCCCCTTTATACGGCAAAACCTCCATGTGACGTTTTGAATCCGCATCGCCTGTCCACTGTCGTGTCCATAAGGCTCTTCTGGCTGAAATGGACATAGCACTCACCCGAGATGCCAGTGTGCAAATATCCCTCTGTGCATCACGCATATAGATAAATGCATCCTTTATTTGTTCTAACGACAGTAAAACATTGTCCCTATCTAGGGTATCAATATTTTCAATCAGGGATTCTGACCAAACTACTCCAGCACTGCACATCCAGGCAGTTGCTATAGCTGGTCGTAGTATAACACCTGCATGTGTGTATATATTCTTTTGAATAACTTCCATCTTTCTATCTGATGGATCCTTAAGTGCGGCCGTCTCAGGAGAGGGTAACGCCACTTGTTTGGATAAGCGTGTGAGCGCCTTGTCCACCTTAGGGGGTGTTTCCCAGCGCGCCCTAACCTCTGGCGGGAAAGGGTATAATGCCAATAACTTTTTTGAAATTATCAACTTTTTATCAGGAGCAACCCACGCTTCATCACACACGTCATTTAATTCTTCTGATTCAGGAAAAACTGTTTGTAGTTTTTTCACACCATACATAATACCCTGTTTTACGGTATCTGTAGTATCAGCTAAATGTAACGTCTCCTTCATTGCCAAAATCATATAACGTGTGGCCCTACTGGAAAATACGTTTGAATTTCTACCGTCGTCACTGGAATCAGTGCCCGTGTCTGGGTCTGTGTCGACCGACTGAGGCAAAGGGCGTTTTACAGCTCCTGACGGTGTTTGAGGCGCCTGGACAGGCATTAATTGATTGTCCGGCCGCCTCATGTCCTCAACTGACTGTTTAAGGGAAGATAAACCATCACGTAATTCCACAAATAAAGGCATCCATTCTGGTGTCGACCCCCTGGGGGGTGACATCTGCATATTTGGCAATTGCTCCGCCTCCACACCAATATCGTCCTCATACATGTCGACACCACGTACCGACACACACCGCAAACTCACAGGGAATGCTCTAATGAAGACAGGACCCACTAGCCCTTTTGGGGAGACAGAGGGAGAGTCTGCCAGCACACACCACAAAGCGCTATATATACAAGGGATATCCTTATATTAAGTGCTCCCTTATAGCTGCTTTAATATATATATATATATAGCCATTAATGTGCCCCCCCTCTCTGTTTTACCCTGTTTCTGTAGTGCAGTGCAGGGGAGAGACCTGGGAGCCGTTCTGACCAGCGGAGCTGTGACAGAAAATGGCGCCGTGTGCTGAGGAGATAGGCCCCGCCCCTTTTTCGGCGGGTTCTTCTCCCGCTATTTTTCCAGTCAGGCAGGGGTTAAATATCTCCATATAGCCCCTATGGGCTATATGTGAGGTATTTTTAGCCTTGTATAAGGTTTATATTTGCCTCTCAGAGCGCCCCCCCCCAGCGCTCTGCACCCTCAGTGACTGCCCAGTGAAGTGTGCTGAGAGGAAAATGGCGCACAGCTGCAGTGCTGTGCGCTACCTTATGAAGACTGAGGAGTCTTCAGCCGCCGGTTTCCGGACCTCTTCACGCTTCAGCATCTGCAAGGGGGTCGGCGGCGCGGCTCCGGGACCGGACTCCACGGCTGGGCCTGTGTTCGATCCCTCTGGAGCTAATGGTGTCCAGTAGCCAAGCAGCAAATCCACTCTGCATGCAGGTGAGTTTACTACTTTCCCCCTAAGTCCCACGTTGCAGTGATCCTGTTGCCAGCAGGACTCACTGTAAAGAAAAAAACCTAAACTAAACTTTCTCTAAGCAGCTCTTTAGGAGAGCCACCTAGATTGCACCCTTCTCGTTCGGGCACAAAATCTAACTGGAGTCTGGAGGAGGGTCATGGGGGGAGGAGCCAGTGCACACCACCTGACCTAGTAAAGCTTTACTTTTTTGTGCCCTGTCTCCTGCGGAGCCGCTATTCCCCATGGTCCTTTCAGGAACCCCAGCATCCACTTAGGACGATAGAGAAAGATGGTTTATGATATTGGGTATAGAGCACAGATGGATGGTTTATGATATTGGGTACAGAGCACAGATGGATGGTGTCTGATATGGGCTATAGAGCACATATGGATGGTTTATGATATGAGGTATAGAGCACAGATAATTGGTTTATGATATGAGCTATAGAGCATAGATGGATAGTTTATGATATGGGTTATAGAGCACAGATGGATGGTTTATGATATGAGGTATAGAGCACAGATGGATGGTTTATGATATGGGCTATAGAGCACAGATGGATAGTTTATGATACGGACTATAGAGAACAGATGGATGGTTTATGATATTGGGTACAGAGCACAGATGGATGGTTTATGATCTGGGCTATAGAGCACAGATGGATGGTTTATGATATTGGGTACAGAGCACAGATGGATGGTTTATGATCTGGGCTATAGAGCACAGATGGATGGTTTATGATACTGGGTACAGAGCACAGATGGATGGTTTATGATAAGGGCTATAGAGCACAGATGGATGGTTTATAATAAGGGCTATAGAGCACAGATGAATGGTTTATGATAAGGGCTAGAGAGCACAGATGGATGGTTTATGATATGAGCTATACAGCACAGATGGATGGTTTATGATATGGGCTATAGAGCACAGATGGATGGTTTATGATATTGGGTACAGAGCACGGATGGATGGTTTATGATATGGGCTATAGAGCACAGACAGATGGTTTAAATTATTGGGTATAGAGCACAGATGGATGGTTTATGATATGAGGTATAGAGCACAGATGGATGGTTTATGATATGGACTATGGAGCACAGATGAATGGTTTATGATATTGGGTACAGAGCACAGATGGATGGTTTATGATCTGGGCTATAGAGCACATATGGACGGTTTATGATATGAGGTATAGAGCACAGATGGATGGTTTATGATATGGGATTATATAGAGCATAGATGGATAGTTTATGATACGGGCTATAGAGCACAGATGGATGGTTTATGATATTGGGTACAGAGCACAGATGGATGGTTTATGATCTTGGCTATAGAGCACAGATGGCTGGTTTATGATCTGGGCTATGGAGCACAGATGGATGGTTTATGATATTGGGTACAGAGCACAGATGGATGATTTATGATCTTGGGCTATAGAGCACAGATGGATGGTTTATGATATGGGCTATAGAGCACAGATGGATGGTTTATGATATTGGGTACAGAGCACAGATGGATGGTTTATGATATGGGCTATAGAGCACAGATGGGTGGTTTATAATATTGGGTATAGAGCACAGATGAATGGTTTATGATATGAGGTATAGAGCACAGATGGATGGTTTATGATATGGACTATAGAGCACAGATGAATGGTTTATGATATTGGGTACAGAGCACAGATGGATGGTTTATGATCTGGGCTATAGAGCACAGATGGATGGTTTATGATATGGGCTATAGAGCACAGATGGATGGTTTATGATATTGGGTACAGAGCACAGATGGATGGTTTATGATATGAGGTATAGAGCACAGATTGATGGTTTATGATATGGGCTATAGAGCACAGATGGATAGTTTATGATATGGGTTATAGAGAACAGATGGATGGTTAATGATATTGGGTACAGAGCACAGATGGATGGTAATGATCTGGGCTATAGAGCACAGATGGATGGTTTATGATCTGGGCTATAGAGCACAGATGGATGGTTTATGATCTGGGCTATAGAGCACAGATGGATGGTTTATAATACTGGGTACAGAGCACAGATGGATGGTTTATGATCTTGGCTATAGAGCACAGATTGATGGTTTATGATATGGGCTATAGAGCACAGATGGATGGTTTATGATATGGGTTATAGAGCACAGATGGATGGTTTAAGATCTGGGCTATAGAGCACAGATGGATGGTTTATGATATTGGGTATAGAGCACATATGGATGGTTTATGATATGAGGTATAGAGCACAGATGGATGGTTTATGATATGGGCTATAGAGCATAGATGGATAGTTTATGAAATGAGGTATAGAGCACAGATGGATGGTTTATGATCTGGGCTATAGAGCACAGATGGATGGTTTATGATCTGGGCTATAGAGCACAGATGGATGGTTTATGATTTGGGCTATAGAGCACAGATGGATGGTTTATGATATGGGCTATAGAGCACAGATGGATGGTTTATGATATGAGCTATAGAGCACAGATGGATGGTTTATGATATGGGGTATAGAGCACAGATGGATGGTTTATGATCTGGGCTGTAGAGCACAGATGGATGGTTTATGATCTGGGCTATAGAGCACAGATGGATGGTTTATGATATGGGCTATAGAGCACAGATGGATGGTTTATGATATGGGCTATAGAGCACAGATGGATGGTTTATGATATTGGGTACAGAGCACAGATGGATGGTTTATGATATGGGCTATAGAGCACAGATGGATGGTTTATGATATGAGCTATAGAGCACAGATGGATGGTTTATGATATGAGCTATAGAGCACAGATGGATGGTTTATGATATGAGCTATAGAGCACAGATGGATGGTTTATGATATGAAGTAAAGAGCACAGATAATTGGTGTAAGTGGTACTTAACGTGAGAGTAACAAGAATTTAAAAAATACGCAGCATGGCTCTGTCCAATAACGGAGGCAGTGATACTACGAATGTTATGTGATGCATCACGCAATCCTTATCAGCATGTTACCGTCATGTGCCAGGTTCTGTGCCCTCCTGCTTGTTGGTCACATGATGCATGGTATAACTATTCTATGACAGAACGTATGACTGCTACTGTCAGCCCAAACACGCGCCATGTACGACCTGCCAGTATCACTGTCACTATGAGGGGGATTATTCTCACAAGCAACAGAGACATGTACAATGATAGGCGTGCACAGGACCGACATGTGGGGGGAGAGGGGGGAGGCTGCTCTAGCACTTTCCCCCTCCACTGGGTCACTGACTACCTCCTCCACCCCTTGCTCTGGGGCACAGACTGCTCACCTGGGCTGCCCGGGTGAGCAGTCTATGTCCTGGAGGGGAGAGTAGTCCATAATTGTGGCGGAGTGGGGAAGCCCCAGAGCAGCACCCCCGTGTCGGCCCTGTGCGCGCCTATGTGTACAATGTAAAATTACACCGAGCACAGAAAAAAAATAAGAATTTACTTACCGATAATTCTATTTCTCGGAGTCCGTAGTGGATGCTGGGGTTCCTGAAAGGACCATGGGGAATAGCGGCTCCGCAGGAGACAGGGCACAAAAAGTAAAGCTTTAGGATCAGGTGGTGTGCACTGGCTCCTCCCCCTATGACCCTCCTCCAAGCCTCAGTTAGGATACTGTGCCCGGACGAGCGTACACAATAAGGAAGGATTTTGAATCCCGGGTAAGACTCATACCAGCCACACCAATCACACTGTACAACCTGTGATCTGAACCCAGTTAACAGTATGATAACAGCGGAGCCTCTGAAAAGATGGCTCACAACAATAATAACCCGATTTTTGTAACTATGGCCCTCATTCCGAGTTGTTCGCTCGGAGTTTTTCATCGCATCGCAGTGAGAATTCTCTTAGTGCGCATGCGCAATGTTCGCACTGCGACTGCGCCAAGTAACTTTACTATGAAGAAAGTAAGTTTACTCACGGCTTTTTCATCGCTCCGACGTTCGCATTGTGATTGACAGGAAATGGGTGTTACTGGGCGGATGCACGGCGTTTGAGGGGCGTGTGGCTGGAAACGCTACCGTTTCCGGAAAAAACGCAGGAGTGGCCGGAGAAACGGTGGGAGTGCCTGGGCGAACGCTGGGTGTGTTTATGACGTCAGCCAGGAACGAAAAGCACTGAACTGATCGCACAGGCAGAGTAAGTCTGAAGCTACTCAGAAACTGCTATCTCGTTTGTAATCGCAATATTGCGCCTACGTCGGTCGCAATTTTAATAAGCTAAGATTCACTCCCAGTAGGCGGCGGCTTAGCGTGTGTAACTCTGCTACATTCGCCTTGCGAGCGAACAACTCGGAATGAGGGCCAATGTACAAGTAATGCAGATAATCCGCACTTGGGATGGGCGCCCAGCATCCACTACGGACTCCGAGAAATAGAATTATCGGTAAGTAAATTCTTATTTTCTCTATCGTCCTAGTGGATGCTGGGGTTCCTGAAAGGACCATGGGGATTATACCAAAGCTCCCAAACGGGCGGGAGAGTGCGGATGACTCTGCAGCACCGAATGAGAGAACTCCAGGTCCTCCTTAGCCAGGGTATCAAATTTGTAGGATTTTACAAACGTGTTTGCCCCTGACTAAATAGCCGCTCGGCAAAGTTGTAAAGCCGAGACCCCTCGGGCAGCCGCCCGAGATGAGCCCACCTTCCTTGTGGAATGGGCATTTACATATTTTGGCTGTGGCAGGCCTGCCACAGAATGTGCAAGCTGAATTGTATTACACATCCAACTAGCAATAGTCTGCTTAGAAGCAAGAGCACCCAGTTTGTTGGGTGCATACAGGATAACAGCAAGTCAGTTTTCCTGACTCCAGCCGTCCTGGAACCTATACTTTCAGGGCCCTGACAACATCCAGCAACTTGGAGTCCTCCAAGTCCCTAGTAGGCGCAAGGCACCACAATAAGCTGGTTCAGGTGAAACACTGACACCACCTTAGGGAGAGAACTGGGGACGAGTCCGCAGCTCTGCCCTGTCCGAATGGACAAACAGATATGGGCTTTTTTGAGAAAAAACCCACCAATTTGACACTCGCCTGGCCCAGGCCAGGGCCAAGAGCATGGTCACTTTTCATGTGAGATGCTTCAAATCCACAGATTTGACTGGTTTTAAACCAATGTGATTTGAGGAATCCCAGAACTACGTTGAGATCCCACAGTGCCACTGGAGGCACAAAAGGGGGTTGTATATGCAATACTCCCTTGATAAACTTCTGGACTTCAGGAACTGAAGCCAATTCTTTCTGGAAGAAAATCGACAGGGCCGAAATTTGAACCTTAATGGGCCCCAATTTGAGGCCCATAGACACTCCTGTTTGCAGGAAATGCAGGAATCGACCGAGTTGAAATTTCTTCGTGGGGCCTTCCTGGCCTCACACCACGCAACATATTTTCGCCACATGTGGTGATAATGTTGTGCGGTCACCTCCTTCCTGGCTTTGACCAGGGTAGGAATGACCTCTTCCGGAATGCCTTTTTCCCTTAGGATCCGGCGATCCACCGCCATGCCGTCAAACGCAGCTGCGGTAAGTCTTGGAACAGACATGGTACTTGCTGAAGCAAGTCCCTTCTTAGCGGCAGAGGCCATAAGTCCTCTGTGAGCATCTCTTGAAGTTCCGGGTACCAAGTCCTTATTGGCCAATCCGGAGCCATGAGTATAGTTCTTTCTCCTCTACGTCTTATAATTCTCAGTACCTTAGGTATGAGAAGCAGAGGAGGGAACACATACACCGACTGGTACACCCACGGTGTTACCAGAACGTCCACAGCTATTGCCTGAGGGTCTCTTGACCTGGCGCAATACCTGTCCCGTTTTTTGTTCAGACGGGACGCCATCATGTCCACCTTTGGTATTTCCCAACGGTTCACAATCATGTGGAAAAACTTCCCGATGAAGTTTCCACTCTCCCGGGTGGAGGTCGTGCCTGCTGAGGAAGTCTGCTTCCCAGTTTCCACTCCCGGAATGAAACACTGCTGACAGTGCCATCACATGATTTTCCGCCCAGCGAAAAGTCCTTGCAGTTTTTGCCATTGCCCTCCTGCTTCTTGTGCCGCCCTGTCTGTTTACGTGGGCGACTGCCGTGATGTTTTTCCCACTGGATCAATACCGGCTGACCTTGAAGCAGAGGTCTTGCTAAGCTTAGAGCATTATAAATTTACCCTTAGCTCCAGTATATTTATGTGGAGAAAAGTCTCCAGACTTGATCACACTCCCTGGAAATTTTTTCATTGTGTGACTGCTCCCCAGCCTCTCGGGCTGGCCTCCGTGGTCACCAGCATCCAATCCTGAATGCCGAATCTGCGGCCCTCTAGAAGATGAGCACTCTGTAACCACCACAGGAGAGACACCCTTGTCCTTGGATATAGGGTTATCCGCTGATGCATCTGAAGATGCGATCCGGACCATTTGTCCAGCAGATCCCACTGAAAAGTTCTTGCGTGAAATCTGCCGAATGGAATTGCTTCGTAGGAAGCCACCATTTTTACCAGGACCCTCGTGCAATGATGCACTGACACTTTTCCTGGTTTTAGGAGGTTCTTGACTAGCTCGGATAACTCCCTGGCTTTCTCTTCCGGGAGAAACACCTTTTTCTGGACTGTGTCCAGAATCATCCCTAGGCACAGCAGACGTGTCGTCAGGATCAGCTGCGATTTTGGAATATTTAGAATCCATCCGTGCTGTTGTAGCAGTATCCGAGATAGTGCTACTCCGACTTCCAACTGTTCCCTGGACTTTGCCCTTATCAGGAGATCGTCCAAGTAAGGGGTAATTAAGACGCCTTTTCTTCGAAGAAGAATCATCATTTCGGCCATTACCTTGGTAAAGACCCGGGGTGCCGTGGACAATCCAAACGGTAGCGTCTGAAACTGACAGTGACAGTTCTATACCACGAACCTGAGGTACCCTTAGTGAGAAGGGCAAATTTGGGACATGGAGGTAAGCATCCCTGATGTCCCGGGACACTATATAGTCCCCTTCTTCCTGGTTCGTTATCACTGCTCTGAGTGACTCCATCTTGATTTGAACCTTTGTAAGTGTTCAAATTTTTTTTTTTAGATTTAGAATAGGTCTCACCTAGCCTTCTGGCTTCAGTACCACAATATAGTGTGGAATAATACCCCTTTCCTTGTTGTAGGAGGGGTAATTTGATTATCACCTGCTGGGAATACAGCTTGTGAATTTTTTCCCATACTGCCTCCTTGTCGGAGGGATATAAAGCAGACTTCAGGAGCCTGCGAGGGGGAAACGTTTCGACATTCCAATCTGTACCCCTGGGATACTACTTGTAGGATCCAGGGGTCCTGTACGGTCCCAGCGTCATGCTGAGAGCTTGGCAGAAGCGGTGGAAGGCTTCTGTTCCTGGGAATGGGCTGCCTGCTGCAGTCTTCTTCCCTTTCCTCTATCCCTGGGCAAATATGACTCTTATAGGGACGAAAGGACTGAGGCTGAAAAGACGGTGTCTTTTTCTGCAGAGATGTGACTTAGGGTAAAAACGGTGGATTTTCCAGCAGTTGCCGTGGCCACCAGGTCCGATGGACCGACCCCAAATAACTCCTCTTCCTTTATACGGCAATACACCTTTGTGCCGTTTGGAATCTGCATCACCTGACCACTGTCGTGTCCATAAACATCTTCTGGCAGATATGGACATCGCACTTACTCTTGATGCCAGAGTGCAAATATCCCTCTGTGCATCTCGCATATATAGAAATGCATCCTTTAAATGCTCTATAGTCAATAAAATACTGTCCCTGTCAAGGGTATCAATATTTTTAGTCAGGGAATCCGACCAAGCCACCCCAGCTCTGCACATCCAGGCTGAGGCGATCGCTGGTCGCAGTATAACACCAGTATGTGTGTATATACTTTTATATGATATTTTCCAGCCTCCTGTCAGCTGGCTCCTTGAGGACGGCCCTATCTATAGACGGTACCGCCACTTGTTTTGATAAGCGTGTGAGCGCCTTATCCACCCTAAGGGGTGTTTCCCAACGCGCCCTAACTTCTGGCGGGAAAGGGTATACCGCCAATAATTTTCTATCGGGGGGAACCCACGCATCATCACACACTTCATTTAATTTATCTGATTCAGGAAAAACTACAGGTAGTTTTTTCACATCCCACATAATACCCTCTTTTGTGGTACTTGTAGTATCAGAAATATGTAACACCTCCTTCATTGCCCTTAACGTGTGGCCCTAATAAGGAATACGTTTGTTTATTCACCGTCGACACTGGATTCAGTGTCCGTGTCTGTGTCGACCGACTAAGGTAAACGGGCGTTTTAAAACCCCTGACGGTGTTTTTGAGACGTCTGGACCGGTACTAATTGTTTGTCGGCCGTCTCATGTCGTCAACCGACCTTGCAGCGTGTTGACATTATCACGTAATTCCCTAAATAAGCCATCCATTCCGGTGTCGACTCCCTAGAGAGTGACATCACCATTACAGGCAATTGCTCCGCCTCCTCACCAACATCGTCCTCATACATGTCGACACACACGTACCGACACACAGCACACACACAAGGAATGCTCTGATAGAGGACAGGACCCACTAGCCCTTTGGAGAGACAGAGGGAGAGTTTGCCAGCACACACCAAAAAACGCTATAATTATATAGGGACAACCTTATATAAGTGTTTTCCCTTATAGCATCTTTTTATATATTTCTAACGCCAAATTAGTGCCCCCCCTCTCTGTTTTAACCCTGTTTCTGTAGTGCAGTGCAGGGGAGAGCCTGGGAGCCTTCCCTCCAGCCTTTCTGTGAGGGAAAATGGCGCTGTGTGCTGAGGAGATAGGCCCCGCCCCTTTTTCGGCGGCTCGTCTCCCGCTCTTCAACGGATTCTGGCAGGGGTTAAATATCTCCATATAGCCCCCGGAGGCTATATGTGAGGTATTTTTTGCCAAAAAATAGGTTTACATTGCCTCCCAGGGCGCCCCCCTCCCAGCGCCCTGCACCCTCAGTGACTGCCGTGTGAAGTGTGCTGAGAGCAATGGCGCACAGCTGCAGTGCTGTGCGCTACCTTAAGAAGACTGAGGAGTCTTCTGCCGCCGATTCTGGACCTTCTTCTCTTTTCAGCATCTGCAAGGGGGCCGGCGGCGAGGCTCCGGTGACCATCCAGGCTGTACCTGTGATCGTCCCTCTGGAGCTAATGTCCAGTAGCCAAAGAAGCCAATCCATCCTGCACGCAGGTGAGTTCACTTCTTCTCCCCTAAGTCCCTCGTTGCAGTGATCCTGTTGCCAGCAGGACTCACTGTAAAATAAAAAACCTAAGCTAAACTTTTCTAAGCAGCTCTTTAGGAGAGCCACCTAGATTGCACCCTTCTCGGCCGGGCACAAAAATCTAACTGAGGCTTGGAGGAGGGTCATAGGGGGAGGAGCCAGTGCACACCACCTGATCCTAAAGCTTTACTTTTTGTGCCCTGTCTCCTGCGGAGCCGCTATTCCCCATGGTCCTTTCAGGAACCCCAGCATCCACTAGGACGATAGAGAAACAAACAGAATGCATATAACAAATGCTGAGGATGGGTGTCTGATGTATAACACTCAGCTGAGATGACTGACAGTAAGCTGAACCGGTTTTCACTAGGATTGAGTCCAAAACAATAAGGCGTGCATATGCAACTAGTCACTTTCCTGGAAACTAGTGACATCACACAGGCAATAAAACACATTCACTCCGCACAGCTGCGTATATATGTGACAGGAGCCATTTCATGCATTACTTACATTCACTCCGCACAGCTGCGTATATATGTGACAGGAGCCATTTCATGCATTACTTACATTCACTCCGCACAGCTGCGTATATATGTGACAGGAGCCATTTCATGCATTACTTACATTCACTGCGCACAGCTGCGTATATATGTGACCGGAGCCATTTCATGCATTACTTACATTCACTCCGCACAGCTGCGTATATATGTGACAGGAGCCATTTCATGCATCACTTACATTCACTCCGCACAGCTGCATATATGTGACAGGAGCCATTTCATGCATTACTTACATTCACTCCGCACAGCTGCGTATATGTGACAGGAGCCATTTCATGCATTACTTACATTCACTCCGCACAGCTGCGTATATATGTGACAGGAGCCATTTCATGCATCATTTACATTCACTCCGCACAGCTGCGTATATGTGACAGGAGCCATTTCATGCATTACTTACATTCACTCCGCACAGCTGCGTATATGTGACAGGAGCCATTTCATGCATTACTTACATTCACTCCGCACAGCTGCGTATATGTGACAGGAGCCATTTCATGCATCACTTACATTCGTATATATGTGACAGGAGCCATTTCATGCATTACTTACATTCACTCCGCACAGCTGCGTATATATGTGACAGGAGCAATTTCATGCATTACTTACATTCACTCCGCACAGCTGCGTATATGTGACAGGAGCCATTTCATGCATCACTTACATTCACTCCGCACAGCTGCGTATATGTGACAGGAGCCATTTCATGCATTACTTACATTCACTCCGCACAGCTGCGTATATATGTGACAGGAGCCATTTCATGCATCACTTACATTCACTCCGCACAGCTGCGTATATGTGACAGGAGCCATTTCATGCATTACTTACATTCACTCCGCACAGCTGCGTATATATGTGACAGGAGCCATTTCATGCATTACTTACATTCACTCCGCACAGCTGCGTATATGTGACAGGAGCCATTTCATGCATTACTTACATTCACTCCGCACAGCTGCGTATATGTGACAGGAGCCATTTCATGCATTACTTACATTCACTCCGCACAGCTGCGTATATATGTGACAGGAGCCATTTCATGCATTACTTACATTCACTCCGCACAGCTGCGTATATATGTGACAGGAGCCATTTCATGCATTACTTACATTTATTATGCGGGAGACTTCCAGAGGGGTAGAAAATTATTACTTCGGAAACCGCTGGCACATATGCTGCCACATGGAAGATGTGTTTCCACGATGCTGCCGAGGTGGGTGACCAGTCAGAGCTGTCACCCTTCATGGGTAATAATGAAATGAATGGAGAACAAGCCATTGTGCTTCTATCATAATGGAAGGGGAACATACAAAGAAGAGACTCATGGCTGACATGAGACAGGGGGCAGAGAGGAAAGAGGGGTTTTAATAAAAAATTAGAGACGGTTTGTGATAAAACGAATGCTGAAATATACAGGAGAGACACCCACCTGTCCCAGGCAAGGTCTAACCGTACAGTAATGTGTAACCTAGAACCACATTACCGTGGAATGGAATGGTAAGTGCACGGTCACAGGATGATCACAGGAAAACACTCTAAAAGGTGAGTCTGCGTCCTGATGTGTGCACGTTCCTTATATTCCTCATACGGGTATCATCGTAGCTGTATTCCTGCTCCCGCCAGGTAAATGGAATGAAGCACAGATGGCGTGAGAGACATGGGGTAAACGCCAGCGTGCATGCACCTTAAATGGGTAATGCCAGGCCAGACAGAAGTCTCCATGGTGAAGTGGGTGACGTGGCCTGTCTGCTTCTAGTGCCCATTAGGTAATACCAGGTGGTATGGTACATCAATAAGAAGAGAGATGTGTAGCATTTCCTCACCTTCTACATAAACCCAGGCTGCGTCCCACCTGTGCCATATGGTGCACACAGCAGCTCTCCCTGGCAGCGTGCAGTCTTCCCTGTCACTTCTATACGCCGGTCAGACACAGAGAGCAGGTCACTTCCACGTCCATGGTATGTACATACGTTTCATCTACTTACAGTCCTGTACCATCCAAGAACAATTGCTGACTGTGCTATAAAATCCAGGAGTCTGGCCTGGGTGCAGTAACTCATTCACACTGGGCTGAGATGCTCCACATTCCTCATACTCACCACATACTAACACAACACAAAGCACAAAACCCAAACAAATGATTACAACAGCGCGTGCCTGCAGCACCGCCGGAAACCCACAACATAGGAAAGGGGGGAGAGAGTATGATAAAGCAAATAACAATAACATTTACTAGTGCCGACAAGAACAGACAGATAGACGGATACACAGCAGCCACTGAGCCGGCGCTAGGTAAGGCACTGACAGGTATGAGGCAGGGAGAGGATACTCGCTCTTACCTGTACACTCAGCAGCACTCAGGGACAATGATTACTGCACTCAGTACAATGACACACATCTCCTGAAACCTGTCCCACCTGACAGATCACTGGATGAACCAGTCCCGCTGACAGCTAAGGTGCTCACTCACCTGGGACAAACCACTGTGCACAGGAAAGGGGGGGTGGGGGTGTTTATGAAAGTGTAAAGGACTACAGGACAGACAGCTACATAGAGTGATAACAGTGGGAGCTGCAGATCACTCAGACTAGAGGGGGGGAAGCAGACGTGACTCAGGCCAGGATGAGCCCCCTGTATTGTGTATTGTAGATATTAGCAGGTACTATTTGGTGTTGCAGTTTTCCCTCGGAGTGACAATGGCTGGTAACAAATTAGCAACACACACAAATTGCCGGTTCCTCTGTCCAGCTAGACAGTTCCTCTTTGTTGCTGTGTCGTATTGGTGTAGAACAATAGGCACCAGCAGGATGTGAAAGGGAGGTTACTCCAGCCAGTGCATCCTTATACAGGCTGGCGGTTTATTTAGGATAACAGCGGTTGTCAGGGGTAACGGTATACAGAACAGAGTAAGCGGCACTGATACCAGAGACAGCGGTGCTGAGTATTTAGGAAAACAGCGGATGTCAGGGATAACGATATACAGAACAGAGTAAGCGACACTGATACCAGAGACAGCGGTGCTGAGTATATAGGATAACAGCGGATGTCAGCGGTAACGGTACACAGAACAGAGTAAGCGGCACTGATACCAGAGACAGCGGTAGCGGTGCTGAGTATTTAGGATAACAGATGATGTCAGTGGTAACGGTATACAGATCAGAGTAAGCGGCACTGATACCAGAGACAGCGGTAGCGGTGCTGAGTATTTAGGATAACAGATGATGTCAGTGGTAACGGTATACAGAACAGAGTAAGCGGCACTGATACCAGAGACAGCGGTGCTGAGTATTTAGGATAACAGCGGTTGTCAGGGGTAAAGGTATACAGAACAGAGTAAGCGGCACTGATACCAGAGACAGCTGTGCTGAGTTTTTAGGATAACAGCGGATGTCAGCGGTAATGGTATATAGAACAGAGTAAGCGGCACTGATACCAGAGACAGTGGTGCTGAGTATTTAGGATAACAGCGGATGTCAGCGGTAATGGTATATAGAACAGAGTAAGTGGCACTGATACCAGAGACAGCTGTGCTGAGTATTTAGGATAATAGTGGATGTCAGGGGTAATGGTATATAGAACAGACTAAGTGGCACTGATACCAGAGACAGTGGTGCTGAGTATTTAGGATAACAGCGGATGTCAGCGGTAATGGTATATAGAACAGAGTAAGCGGCACTGATACCAGAGACAGCAGTGCTGAGTATTTAGGATAACAGCGGATGTCAGGGATAATGGTATATAGAACAGAGTAAGCGGCACTGATACCAGAGACAGTGGTGCTGAGTATTTAGGATAACAGCGGATGTCAGCGGTAATGGTATATAGAACAGAGTAAGTGGCACTGATACCAGAGACAGCTGTGCTGAGTATTTAGGATAATAGTGGATGTCAGGGGTAATGGTATATAGAACAGACTAAGTGGCACTGATACCAGAGACAGTGGTGCTGAGTATTTAGGATAACAGCGGATGTCAGCGGTAATGGTATATAGAACAGAGTAAGCGGCACTGATACCAGAGACAGTGGTGCTGAGTATTTAGGATAACAGCGGATGTCAGCGGTAATGGTATATAGAACAGAGTAAGTGGCACTGATACCAGAGACAGCTGTGCTGAGTATTTAGGATAATAGTGGATGTCAGGGGTAATGGTATATAGAACAGACTAAGTGGCACTGATACCAGAGACAGTGGTGCTGAGTATTTAGGATAACAGCGGATGTCAGCGGTAATGGTATATAGAACAGAGTAAGCGGCACTGATACCAGAGACAGTGGTGCTGAGTATTTAGGATAACAGCGGATGTCAGCGGTAATGGTATATAGAACAGAGTAAGCGGCACTGATACCAGAGACAGCGGTAGCGGTGCTGAGTATTTAGGATAACAGCGGTTGTCAGGGGTAACGGTATACAGAACAGAGTAAGCGGCACTGATACCAGAGACAGTGGTGCTGAGTTTTTAGGATAACAGCGGATGTCAGGGATAATGGTATATAGAACAGAGTAAGCGGCACTGATACCAGAGACAGCGGTACTGAGTATTTAGGATAACAGCAGATGTCAGCGGTAATGGTATACAGAACAGAGTAAGCGGCACTGATACCAGAGACAGTGGTGCTGAGTTTTTAGGATAACAGCGGATGTCAGGGATAATGGTATATAGAACAGAGTAAGCGGCACTGATACCAGAGACAGCGGTGCTGAGTATTTAGGATAACAGCGGATGTCAGCGGTAATGGTATACAGAACAGAGTAAGCGGCACTGATACCAGAGACAGCGGTGCTGAGTTTTTAGGATAACAGCAGATGTCAGGAGTAATGGTATACAGAACAGAGTAAGTGGCACTGATACCAGAGACAGCGGTAGCGGTGCTGAGTATTTAGGATAACAGCGGATGTCAGCGGTAATGGTATACAGAACAGAGTAAGCGGCACTGATACCAGAGACAGTGGTGCTGAGTTTTTAGGATAACAGCAGATGTCAGGGATAATGGTATATAGAACAGAGTAAGCGGCACTGATACCAGAGACAGCGGTGCTGAGTATTTAGGATAACAGCGGATGTCAGCGGTAATGGTATACAGAACAGAGTAAGCGGCACTGATACCAGAGACAGTGGTGCTGAGTTTTTAGGATAACAGCGGATGTCAGGGATAATGGTATATAGAACAGAGTAAGCGGCACTGATACCAGAGACAGCGGTGCTGAGTATTTAGGATAACAGCGGATGTCAGCGGTAATGGTATACAGAACAGAGTAAGCGGCACTGATACCAGAGACAGCGGTGCTGAGTTTTTAGGATAACAGCGGATGTCAGGAGTAATGGTATATAGAACAGAGTAAGCGGCACTGATACCAGAGACAGCGGTAGCGGTGCTGAGTATTTAGGATAACAGCGGATGTCAGCGGTAATGGTATACAGAACAGAGTAAGCAGCACTGATACCAGAGACAGCGGTGCTGAGTATTTAGGATAACAGCGGATGTCAGCGGTAACGGTATACAGAACAGAGTAAGCGGCACTGATACCAGAGACAGCGGTGCTGAGTATTTAGGATAACAGCGGATGTCAGCGGTAACGGTATATAGAACAGAGTAAGCGGCACTGATACCAGAGACAGCGGTAGCGGTGCTGAGTATTTAGGATAACAGATGATGTCAGCGGTAATGGTATACAGAACAGAGTAAGCGGCACTGATACCAGAGACAGTGGTGCTGAGTATTTAGGATAACAGCGGATGTCAGGGGTAACGGTATACAGAAGAGAGTAAGCGGCACTGATACCAGAGACAGCGGTGCTGAGTATTTAGGATAACAGCGGATGTCAGCGGTAATGGTATAGAGAATACAGTAAGCGGCACTGATACCAGAGACAGTGGTGCTGAGTATTTAGGATAACAGCGGTTGTCAGGGGTAACAGTATACAGAATAGAGTAAGCGGCACTGATACCAGAGTCAGCGGTAGCGGTGCTGAGTATTTAGGATAACAGCGGTTGTCAGGGGTAACGCTATATAGAACAGAGTAAGTGGCACTGATACCAGAGACAGTGGTGCTGAGTATTTAGGATAACAGTGGATGTCAGCGGTAATGGTATATAGAACAGAGTAAGCGGCACTGATACCAGAGACAGTGGTGCTGAGTATTTAGGATAACAGCGGATGTCAGGGGTAATGGTATATAGAACAGAGTAAGTGGCACTGATACCAGAGACAGCTGTGCTGAGTATTTAGGATAATAGTGGATGTCAGGGGTAATGGTATATAGAACAGACTAAGTGGCACTGATACCAGAGACAGTGGTGCTGAGTATTTAGGATAACAGCGGATGTCAGCGGTAATGGTATATAGAACAGAGTAAGTGGCACTGATACCAGAGACAGCTGTGCTGAGTATTTAGGATAATAGTGGATGTCAGGGGTAATGGTATATAGAACAGACTAAGTGGCACTGATACCAGAGACAGTGGTGCTGAGTATTTAGGATAACAGCGGATGTCAGCGGTAATGGTATATAGAACAGAGTAAGCGGCACTGATACCAGAGACAGTGG
Organism: Pseudophryne corroboree; assembly: GCF_028390025.1. NCBI lineage: Eukaryota > Metazoa > Chordata > Amphibia > Anura > Myobatrachidae > Pseudophryne > Pseudophryne corroboree. The sequence goes on from NC_086445.1 coordinate 1,038,505,193, forward strand.
TGCTGCGTATTTAGGATAACAGCGGATGTCAGCGGTAATGGTATATAGAACAGAGTAAGTGGCACTGATACCAGAGACAGCTGTGCTGAGTATTTAGGATAATAGTGGATGTCAGGGGTAATGGTATATAGAACAGACTAAGTGGCACTTATACCAGAGACAGTGGTGCTGAGTATTTAGGATAACAGCGGATGTCAGCAATAATGGTATATAGAACAGAGTAAGCGGCACTGATACCAGAGACAGTGGTGCTGAGTATTTAGGATAACAGCGGATGTCAGCGGTAATGGTATATAGAACAGAGTAAGTGGCACTGATACCAGAGACAGCTGTGCTGAGTATTTAGGATAATAGTGGATGTCAGGGGTAATGGTATATAGAACAGACTAAGTGGCACTGATACCAGAGACAGTGGTGCTGAGTATTTAGGATAACAGCGGATGTCAGCGGTAATGGTATATAGAACAGAGTAAGCGGCACTGATACCAGAGACAGTGGTGCTGAGTATTTAGGATAACAGCGGATGTCAGCGGTAATGGTATATAGAACAGAGTAAGCGGCACTGAAACCAGAGACAGCGGTAGCGGTGCTGAGTATTTAGGATAACAGCGGTTGTCAGGGGTAACGGTATACAGAACAGAGTAAGCGGCACTGATACCAGAGACAGTGGTGCTGAGTTTTTAGGATAACAGCGGATGTCAGGGATAATGGTATATAGAACAGAGTAAGCGGCACTGATACCAGAGACAGCGGTACTGAGTATTTAGGATAACAGCTGATGTCAGCGGTAATGGTATAAAGAACAGAGTAAGCGGCACTGATACCAGAGACAGCGGTGCTGAGTATTTAGGATAACAGCGGATGTCAGCGGTAATGGTATACAGAACAGAGTAAGCGGCACTGATACCAAAGACAGTGGTGCTGAGTTTTTAGGATAACAGCGGATGTCAGGGATAATGGTATATAGAACAGAGTAAGCGGCACTGATACCAGAGACAGCGGTACTGAGTATTTAGGATAACAGCGGATGTCAGCGGTAATGGTATACAGAACAGAGTAAGCGGCACTGATACCAGAGACAGTGGTGCTGAGTTTTTAGGATAACAGCGGATGTCAGGGATAATGGTATATAGAACAGAGTAAGCGGCACTGATACCAGAGACAGCGGTGCTGAGTATTTAGGATAACAGCGGATGTCAGCGGTAATGGTATACAGAACAGAGTAAGCGGCACTGATACCAGAGACAGCGGTGCTGAGTTTTTAGGATAACAGCAGATGTCAGGAGTAATGGTATACAGAACAGAGTAAGTGGCACTGATACCAGAGACAGCGGTAGCGGTGCTGAGTATTTAGGATAACAGCGGATGTCAGCGGTAATGGTATACAGAACAGAGTAAGCGGCACTGATACCAGAGACAGTGGTGCTGAGTTTTTAGGATAACAGCAGATGTCAGGGATAATGGTATATAGAACAGAGTAAGCGGCACTGATACCAGAGACAGCGGTGCTGAGTATTTAGGATAACAGCGGATGTCAGCGGTAATGGTATACAGAACAGAGTAAGCGGCACTGATACCAGAGACAGTGGTGCTGAGTTTTTAGGATAACAGCGGATGTCAGGGATAATAGTATATAGAACAGAGTAAGCGGCACTGATACCAGAGACAGCGGTGCTGAGTATTTAGGATAACAGCGGATGTCAGCGGTAATGGTATACAGAACAGAGTAAGCGGCACTGATACCAGAGACAGCGGTGCTGAGTTTTTAGGATAACAGCGGATGTCAGGAGTAATGGTATACAGAACAGAGTAAGTGGCACTGATACCAGAGACAGAGGTAGCGGTGCTGAGTATTTAGGATAACAGCGGATGTCAGCGGTAATGGTATACAGAACAGAGTAAGCGGCACTGATACCAGAGACAGCGGTGCTGAGTATTTAGGATAACAGCGGATGTCAGCGGTAACGGTATACAGAACAGAGTAAGCGGCACTGATACCAGAGACAGCGGTGCTGAGTATTTAGGATAACAGCGGATGTCAGCGGTAACGGTATATAGAACAGAGTAAGCGGCACTGATACCAGAGACAGCGGTAGCGGTGCTGAGTATTTAGGATAACAGATGATGTCAGCGGTAATGGTATACAGAACAGAGTAAGCGGCACTGATACCAGAGACAGTGGTGCTGAGTATTTAGGATAACAGCGGATGTCAGGGGTAACGGTATACAGAAGAGAGTAAGCGGCACTGATACCAGAGACAGCGGTGCTGAGTATTTAGGATAACAGCGGATGTCAGCGGTAATGGTATACAGAATAGAGTAAGCGGCACTGATACCAGAGACAGCGGTGCTGAGTATTTAGGATAACAGCGGATGTCAGCGGTAACGGTATACAGAACAGAGTAAGCGGCACTGATACCAGAGACAGCGGTGCTGAGTATTTAGGATAACAGCGGATGTCAGCGGTAACGGTATATAGAACAGAGTAAGCGGCACTGATACCAGAGACAGCGGTAGCGGTGCTGAGTATTTAGGATAACAGATGATGTCAGCGGTAATGGTATACAGAACAGAGTAAGCGGCACTGATACCAGAGACAGTGGTGCTGAGTATTTAGGATAACAGCGGATGTCAGGGGTAACGGTATACAGAAGAGAGTAAGCGGCACTGATACCAGAGACAGCGGTGCTGAGTATTTAGGATAACAGCGGATGTCAGCGGTAATGGTATACAGAATAGAGTAAGCGGCACTGATACCAGAGACAGTGGTGCTGAGTATTTAGGATAACAGCGGTTGTCAGGGGTAACGGTATACAGAATAGAGTAAGCGGCACTAATACCAGAGTCAGCGGTAGCGGTGCTGAGTATTTAGGATAACAGCGGTTGTCAGGGGTAATGGTATATAGAACAGAGTAAGCGGCACTGATACAGAGACAGTGGTGCTGAGTATTTGGGATAACAGCGGATGTCAGGGGTAACGGTATATAGAACAGAGTAAGCGGCACTGATACCAGAGACAGCGGTAGCGGTGCTGAGTATTTTGGATAACAGCTGATGTCAGGGGTAACGGTATATAGAACAGAGTAAGCGGCACTGATACCAGAGACAGCGGTGCTGAGTATTTAGGATAACAGCGGATGTCAGGGGTAATGGTATATAGAACAGAGTAAGCGGCACTGATACCAGAGACAGCGGTGCTGAGTATTTAGGATGACAGCGGATGTCAGCGGCAATGGTATATAGAACAGAGTAAGCGGCACTGATACCAGAGACAGCGGTAGCGGTGCTGAGTATTTAGGATAACAGCGGTTGTCAGGGGTAACGGTATACAGAATAGAGTAAGCGGCACTGATACCAGAGACAGCGGTGCTGAGTATTTAGGATAACAGCGGATGTCAGCGGTAATGGTATACAGAATAGAGTAAGCGGCACTGATACCAGAGACAGCGGTAGCAGTGCTGAGTATTTAGGATAACAGCGGTTGTCAGGGGTAACGGTATATAGAACAGAGTAAGCGGCACTGATACCAGAGACAGCGGTAGCGGTGCTGAGTATTTAGGATAACAGTGGATGTCAGGGGTAACGGTATACAGAATAGAGTAAGCGGCACTGATACCAGAGACAGCGGTGCTGAGTATTTAGGATAACTGCGGATGTCAGCGGTAATGGTATACAGACTAGAGTAAGCGGCACTGATACCAGAGACAGCGGTGCTGAGTATTTAGGATAACAGCGGATGTCAGCGGTAATGGTATACAGAATAGAGTAAGCGGCACTGATACCAGAGACAGCGGTAGCGGTGCTGAGTATTTAGGATAACAGCGGTTGTCAGGGGTAACGGTATATAGAACAGAGTAAGCGGCACTGATACCAGAGACAGCGGTAGCAGTGCTGAGTATTTAGGATAACAGTGGATGTCAGGGGTAACGGTATACAGAATAGAGTAAGCGGCACTGATACCAGAGACAGCGGTGTTGAGTATTTAGGATAACAGCGGATGTCAGCGGTAATGGTATACAGAATAGAGTAAGCAGCACTGATACCAGAGACAGTGGTGCTGAGTATTTAGGATAACAGCGGTTGTCAGGGGTAACGGTATACAGAATAGAGTAAGCGGCACTGATACCAGAGACTGCGGTAGCGGTGCTGAGTATTTAGGATAACAGCGGTTGTCAGGGGTAACGGTATATAGAACAGAGTAAATGACACTGATACCAGAGACAGTGGTGTTGAGTATTTAGAATAACAGTGGATGTCAGCGGTAATGGTATATAGAACAGAGTAAGCGGCACTGATACCAGAGACAGTGGTGCTGAGTATTTAGGATAACAGCGGATGTCAGGGGTAATGGTATATAGAACAGAGTAAGCGGCACTGATACCAGAGACAGTGGTGCTGAGTATTTAGGATAACAGCGGATGTCAGGGGTAACGGTATATAGAACAGAGTAAGCGGCACTGATACCAGAGACAGCGGTAGCGGTGCTGAGTATTTAGGATAACAGCAGATGTCAGGGGTAACGGTATATAGAACAGAGTAAGTGGCACTGATACCAGAGACAGCGGTGCTGAGTATTTAGGATAACAGCGGATGTCAGGGGTAATGGTATATAGAACAGAGTAAGCGGCACTGATACCAGAGACAGCGGTGCTGAGTATTTAGGATAACAGCGGATGTCAGGGGTAATGGTATATAGAACAGAGTAAGCGGCACTGATACCAGAGACAGTGGTGCTGAGTATTTAGGATAACAGCGGATGTCAGGGGTAATGGTATATAGAACAGAGTAAGCGGCACTGATACCAGAGACAGTGGTGCTGAGTATTTAGGATAACAGCGGATGTCAGGGGTAACGGTATATAGAACAGAGTAAGCTGCACTGATACCAGAGACAGCGGTAGCGGTGCTGAGTATTTAGGATAACAGCGGATGTCAGGGGTAACGGTATATAGAATAGAGTAAGTGGCACTGATACCAGAGACAGCGGTGCTGAGTATTTAGGATAACAGCGGATGTCAGGGGTAACGGTATACAGAACAGAGTAAGTGGCACTGATACCAGAGACAGCGGTAGCGGTGCTGAGTATTTAGAATAACAGTGGATGTCAGCGGTAATGGTATACAGAATAGAGTAAGCGGCACTGATACCAGAGACAGCGGTGCTGAGTATTTAGGATAACAGCGGATGTCAGCGGTAATGGTATACAGAATAGAGTAAGCGGCACTGATACCAGAGACAGTGGTGCTGAGTATTTAGGATAACAGCGGATGTCAGGGGTAACGGTATACAGAAGAGAGTAAGCGGCACTGATACCAGAGACAGCGGTGCTGAGTATTTAGGATAACAGCGGATGTCAGCGGTAATGGTATAGAGAATACAGTAAGCGGCACTGATACCAGAGACAGTGGTGCTGAGTATTTAGGATAACAGCGGTTGTCAGGGGTAACAGTATACAGAATAGAGTAAGCGGCACTGATACCAGAGTCAGCGGTAGCGGTGCTGAGTATTTAGGATAACAGCGGTTGTCAGGGGTAACGCTATATAGAACAGAGTAAGTGGCACTGATACCAGAGACAGTGGTGCTGAGTATTTAGGATAACAGTGGATGTCAGCGGTAATGGTATATAGAACAGAGTAAGCGGCACTGATACCAGAGACAGTGGTGCTGAGTATTTAGGATAACAGCGGATGTCAGGGGTAATGGTATATAGAACAGAGTAAGTGGCACTGATACCAGAGACAGCTGTGCTGAGTATTTAGGATAATAGTGGATGTCAGGGGTAATGGTATATAGAACAGACTAAGTGGCACTGATACCAGAGACAGTGGTGCTGAGTATTTAGGATAACAGCGGATGTCAGCGGTAATGGTATATAGAACAGAGTAAGTGGCACTGATACCAGAGACAGCTGTGCTGAGTATTTAGGATAATAGTGGATGTCAGGGGTAATGGTATATAGAACAGACTAAGTGGCACTGATACCAGAGACAGTGGTGCTGAGTATTTAGGATAACAGCGGATGTCAGCGGTAATGGTATATAGAACAGAGTAAGCGGCACTGATACCAGAGACAGTGGTGCTGCGTATTTAGGATAACAGCGGATGTCAGCGGTAATGGTATATAGAACAGAGTAAGTGGCACTGATACCAGAGACAGCTGTGCTGAGTATTTAGGATAATAGTGGATGTCAGGGGTAATGGTATATAGAACAGACTAAGTGGCACTTATACCAGAGACAGTGGTGCTGAGTATTTAGGATAACAGCGGATGTCAGCAATAATGGTATATAGAACAGAGTAAGCGGCACTGATACCAGAGACAGTGGTGCTGAGTATTTAGGATAACAGCGGATGTCAGCGGTAATGGTATATAGAACAGAGTAAGTGGCACTGATACCAGAGACAGCTGTGCTGAGTATTTAGGATAATAGTGGATGTCAGGGGTAATGGTATATAGAACAGACTAAGTGGCACTGATACCAGAGACAGTGGTGCTGAGTATTTAGGATAACAGCGGATGTCAGCGGTAATGGTATATAGAACAGAGTAAGCGGCACTGATACCAGAGACAGTGGTGCTGAGTATTTAGGATAACAGCGGATGTCAGCGGTAATGGTATATAGAACAGAGTAAGCGGCACTGAAACCAGAGACAGCGGTAGTGGTGCTGAGTATTTAGGATAACAGCGGTTGTCAGGGGTAACGGTATACAGAACAGAGTAAGCGGCACTGATACCAGAGACAGTGGTGCTGAGTTTTTAGGATAACAGCGGATGTCAGGGATAATGGTATATAGAACAGAGTAAGCGGCACTGATACCAGAGACAGCGGTACTGAGTATTTAGGATAACAGCTGATGTCAGCGGTAATGGTATAAAGAACAGAGTAAGCGGCACTGATACCAGAGACAGCGGTGCTGAGTATTTAGGATAACAGCGGATGTCAGCGGTAATGGTATACAGAACAGAGTAAGCGGCACTGATACCAAAGACAGTGGTGCTGAGTTTTTAGGATAACAGCGGATGTCAGGGATAATGGTATATAGAACAGAGTAAGCGGCACTGATACCAGAGACAGCGGTACTGAGTATTTAGGATAACAGCGGATGTCAGCGGTAATGGTATACAGAACAGAGTAAGCGGCACTGATACCAGAGACAGTGGTGCTGAGTTTTTAGGATAACAGCGGATGTCAGGGATAATGGTATATAGAACAGAGTAAGCGGCACTGATACCAGAGACAGCGGTGCTGAGTATTTAGGATAACAGCGGATGTCAGCGGTAATGGTATACAGAACAGAGTAAGCGGCACTGATACCAGAGACAGCGGTGCTGAGTTTTTAGGATAACAGCAGATGTCAGGAGTAATGGTATACAGAACAGAGTAAGTGGCACTGATACCAGAGACAGCGGTAGCGGTGCTGAGTATTTAGGATAACAGCGGATGTCAGCGGTAATGGTATACAGAACAGAGTAAGCGGCACTGATACCAGAGACAGTGGTGCTGAGTTTTTAGGATAACAGCAGATGTCAGGGATAATGGTATATAGAACAGAGTAAGCGGCACTGATACCAGAGACAGCGGTGCTGAGTATTTAGGATAACAGCGGATGTCAGCGGTAATGGTATACAGAACAGAGTAAGCGGCACTGATACCAGAGACAGTGGTGCTGAGTTTTTAGGATAACAGCGGATGTCAGGGATAATAGTATATAGAACAGAGTAAGCGGCACTGATACCAGAGACAGCGGTGCTGAGTATTTAGGATAACAGCGGATGTCAGCGGTAATGGTATACAGAACAGAGTAAGCGGCACTGATACCAGAGACAGCGGTGCTGAGTTTTTAGGATAACAGCGGATGTCAGGAGTAATGGTATACAGAACAGAGTAAGTGGCACTGATACCAGAGACAGAGGTAGCGGTGCTGAGTATTTAGGATAACAGCGGATGTCAGCGGTAATGGTATACAGAACAGAGTAAGCGGCACTGATACCAGAGACAGCGGTGCTGAGTATTTAGGATAACAGCGGATGTCAGCGGTAACGGTATACAGAACAGAGTAAGCGGCACTGATACCAGAGACAGCGGTGCTGAGTATTTAGGATAACAGCGGATGTCAGCGGTAACGGTATATAGAACAGAGTAAGCGGCACTGATACCAGAGACAGCGGTAGCGGTGCTGAGTATTTAGGATAACAGATGATGTCAGCGGTAATGGTATACAGAACAGAGTAAGCGGCACTGATACCAGAGACAGTGGTGCTGAGTATTTAGGATAACAGCGGATGTCAGGGGTAACGGTATACAGAAGAGAGTAAGCGGCACTGATACCAGAGACAGCGGTGCTGAGTATTTAGGATAACAGCGGATGTCAGCGGTAATGGTATACAGAATAGAGTAAGCGGCACTGATACCAGAGACAGTGGTGCTGAGTATTTAGGATAACAGCGGTTGTCAGGGGTAACGGTATACAGAATAGAGTAAGCGGCACTAATACCAGAGTCAGCGGTAGCGGTGCTGAGTATTTAGGATAACAGCGGTTGTCAGGGGTAACGCTATATAGAACAGAGTAAGTGGCACTGATACCAGAGACAGTGGTGCTGAGTATTTAGGATAACAGTGGATGTCAGCGGTAATGGTATATAGAACAGAGTAAGCGGCACTGATACCAGAGACAGTGGTGCTGAGTATTTAGGATAACAGCGGATGTCAGGGGTAATGGTATATAGAACAGAGTAAGCGGCACTGATACAGAGACAGTGGTGCTGAGTATTTGGGATAACAGCGGATGTCAGGGGTAACGGTATATAGAACAGAGTAAGCGGCACTGATACCAGAGACAGCGGTAGCGGTGCTGAGTATTTTGGATAACAGCTGATGTCAGGGGTAACGGTATATAGAACAGAGTAAGCGGCACTGATACCAGAGACAGCGGTGCTGAGTATTTAGGATAACAGCGGATGTCAGGGGTAATGGTATATAGAACAGAGTAAGCGGCACTGATACCAGAGACAGCGGTGCTGAGTATTTAGGATGACAGCGGATGTCAGCGGCAATGGTATATAGAACAGAGTAAGCGGCACTGATACCAGAGACAGCGGTAGCGGTGCTGAGTATTTAGGATAACAGCGGTTGTCAGGGGTAACGGTATACAGAATAGAGTAAGCGGCACTGATACCAGAGACAGCGGTGCTGAGTATTTAGGATAACAGCGGATGTCAGCGGTAATGGTATACAGAATAGAGTAAGCGGCACTGATACCAGAGACAGCGGTAGCAGTGCTGAGTATTTAGGATAACAGCGGTTGTCAGGGGTAACGGTATATAGAACAGAGTAAGCGGCACTGATACCAGAGACAGCGGTAGCGGTGCTGAGTATTTAGGATAACAGTGGATGTCAGGGGTAACGGTATACAGAATAGAGTAAGCGGCACTGATACCAGAGACAGCGGTGCTGAGTATTTAGGATAACTGCGGATGTCAGCGGTAATGGTATACAGAATAGAGTAAGCGGCACTGATACCAGAGACAGCGGTGCTGAGTATTTAGGATAACAGCGGATGTCAGCGGTAATGGTATACAGAATAGAGTAAGCGGCACTGTGACCAGAGACAGCGGTAGCGGTGCTGAGTATTTAGGATAACAGCGGTTGTCAGGGGTAACGGTATATAGAACAGAGTAAGCGGCACTGATACCAGAGACAGCGGTAGCAGTGCTGAGTATTTAGGATAACAGTGGATGTCAGGGGTAACGGTATACAGAATAGAGTAAGCGGCACTGATACCAGAGACAGCGGTGTTGAGTATTTAGGATAACAGCGGATGTCAGCGGTAATGGTATACAGAATAGAGTAAGCAGCACTGATACCAGAGACAGTGGTGCTGAGTATTTAGGATAACAGCGGTTGTCAGGGGTAACGGTATACAGAATAGAGTAAGCGGCACTGATACCAGAGACTGCGGTAGCGGTGCTGAGTATTTAGGATAACAGCGGTTGTCAGGGGTAACGGTATATAGAACAGAGTAAATGACACTGATACCAGAGACAGTGGTGTTGAGTATTTAGAATAACAGTGGATGTCAGCGGTAATGGTATATAGAACAGAGTAAGCGGCACTGATACCAGAGACAGTGGTGCTGAGTATTTAGGATAACAGCGGATGTCAGGGGTAATGGTATATAGAACAGAGTAAGCGGCACTGATACCAGAGACAGTGGTGCTGAGTATTTAGGATAACAGCGGATGTCAGGGGTAACGGTATATAGAACAGAGTAAGCGGCACTGATACCAGAGACAGCGGTAGCGGTGCTGAGTATTTAGGATAACAGCAGATGTCAGGGGTAACGGTATATAGAACAGAGTAAGTGGCACTGATACCAGAGACAGCGGTGCTGAGTATTTAGGATAACAGCGGATGTCAGGGGTAATGGTATATAGAACAGAGTAAGCGGCACTGATACCAGAGACAGCGGTGCTGAGTATTTAGGATAACAGCGGATGTCAGGGGTAATGGTATATAGAACAGAGTAAGCGGCACTGATACCAGAGACAGTGGTGCTGAGTATTTAGGATAACAGCGGATGTCAGGGGTAATGGTATATAGAACAGAGTAAGCGGCACTGATACCAGAGACAGTGGTGCTGAGTATTTAGGATAACAGCGGATGTCAGGGGTAACGGTATATAGAACAGAGTAAGCTGCACTGATACCAGAGACAGCGGTAGCGGTGCTGAGTATTTAGGATAACAGCGGATGTCAGGGGTAACGGTATATAGAATAGAGTAAGTGGCACTGATACCAGAGACAGCGGTGCTGAGTATTTAGGATAACAGCGGATGTCAGGGGTAACGGTATACAGAACAGAGTAAGTGGCACTGATACCAGAGACAGCGGTAGCGGTGCTGAGTATTTAGAATAACAGTGGATGTCAGCGGTAATGGTATACAGAATAGAGTAAGCGGCACTGATACCAGAGACAGCGGTGCTGAGTATTTAGGATAACAGCGGATGTCAGCGGTAATGGTATACAGAATAGAGTAAGCGGCACTGATACCAGAGACAGCGGTAGCGGTGCTGAGTATTTAGGATAACAGCGGTTGTCAGGGGTAACGGTATATAGAACAGAGTAAGCGGCACTGATACCAGAGACAGCGGTAGCGGTGCTGAGTATTTAGGATAACAGCGGATGTCAGGGATAATGGTATACAGAATAGAGTAAGTGTCACTGATACCAGAGACAGCGGTGCTGAGTATTTAGGATAACAGCGGATGTCAGCGGTAATGGTATACAGAATAGAGTAAGCGGCACTGATACCAGAGACAGCGGTGCTGAGTATTTAGGATAACAGCGGATGTCAGCGGTAATGGTATACAGAACAGAGTAAGCGGCACTGATACCAGAGACAGTGGTGCTGAGTATTTAGGATAACAGCGGATGTCAGGGGTAATGGTATATCGAACAGAGTAAGCGGCACTGATACCAGAGACAGCGGTAGCGGTG